>NW_028291323.1:0-74097 GCF_041222555.1 Hakea prostrata
AAGAAAGATTATTCGGCTGCAAGCGTGCCCTAATCTTACTTATGGATTAGGGTAATCACCGATGACGCGAGACTCAAGCGACGGCTGCGGATAATCATCATCAAAGGGATAACTATCGCATAACCTAACGGTTATCTCGGGAGTCCTCTACTAGCCCAAACTAGTAGAAGTCTATCGCTCAACGGATCTTACTAATGAGATCCAACGACTACCGAAGAAGGCTCGAGTGCATCCAACGAAGGAGATTCGAAGGTACACTCTATATAAACCTCACTACCATACAAGGTGAGGGACGGATCAATCGATCAAGGAGAATACTATACGAGACTCGGGTTCGGATACATGCGATAGACCTAAACTATCGGCGTCACGCTATCTAGATCACCTTTCCCGTTTCTTCATTCATTAGCTCCGTGCTTCTAGCGAGCCGTTTGTGATTAAGTTCATCAAGCGACTTAGCCTTCGGAGGTGGACTCCCGACCCCGGCGGTCGGGCCACATCTGGCACGCTTTCGTTTTTGCGAGGACATCACGTGGAGATCCAAGGGGTGAGCAGATTTTGGACGCATCATTTGGCGCCGTCGTGGGAAAGACTTGAAAAAGCCATGGTGACTAGATCAGCAGCCGCAGCGCTGCACAACGCAATTCCGGTGTTCGGATACAGGGTGAATAATCCGAGATATTCCCCGGAAAGCCAAAATCCTATCGAAGTGGATAAAGGCCGGGGAGGACGTAATCTTCCTCTCGATACAATCCAAGATCAATTGGATCGGGTAAAGATTCAACTCTTGGAGGTGAGCCAAGCACTCCGCTTGCTCACCGGGCAGTGGTTTTACCACAAGAACACGATCAACACGACTCGGGGAGGCGTGCATTGCCACGTGACCAAAGAATGGCTGAAGACCGGAATGTCGATCAGAATTTCCGTGAAGGAGACCGAGGACTTCGGAGGATTGATGATCAACCAAGGCGAGGCGATCGGTTCGATAGACCGCAAGAGAGTACAACCGATTCAAATACAAGGTTGGATTAGGGTAAGAACTCACTCACCCTTTGTCGGAAGAACCGTTCGTGATGATCGAGCGATTCGTGATGAGAGAAACGTTCGTGAAGGACGGGCTGTTCGTGATGATCGAGTAGCACGTGATGATCGTGTTAATCGAGGTCGTGATCGTATTCTTTGAAGATCACCCGACCCAGTTGGTCAAGAATTGGCCAACATCAATGAGAAGTTAGGGCAATTGGCTAAGGGAAGAATAGCGAGGATATTTACTCGGTCATTCGGAAGACTCCTTTTTTGAGCCAATTGCGGGATATCGGTTTCCCCATAACTTCCGTTTGCCTACCTTCTCAACATTCGATGGCTCCGGAGATCCAACAGCTCACATTGGCTATTACCAACGAGACCATGGCGGTTTCGGGTAATTACGATGAAATTTTATGCGGGGGTTTCGGATCATCTCTAGCTGGAGCGGCACAAAAGTGGTTTTCTAACCTCCCCTCGGGAAGGATCGTAAGCTTTGATGAATTGGCACGCCAATTCATAGGGCGATTCGAGTGGGATACGAGGTCAAGAAAACGGAAGAAACCTTGTTTCTTGTCAAACGGGGAAAGAGCGAATCGATCGGAGAGTTTACGAAAAGATTCAACAAAGTGACGATGGAGATAGAAAACTTGGATGAGCAGGTGGCAGAACCGCTCTATTCACGGGACTCACAAATCGGAAGCTCCTGGAGTTATTACTACGGGATATACCCACGACTTATGCTTGAGTTGGTACGAGAGATGCCGGAAGCGAGGCTGAAGTCATGGAGATTCTAGATGCGCGCCAAGGAGATAATAAAGTCTCCAATAAGGAACAAAAGGCTCTGAGCGAAGCGGAAGCCAAAGAAGAATGTTCGTGATCGGGTTGGAAGATCCCAACCTTGGCGCCAAAGATCCCCGGCAGAAGTGAGTACACTCCATTGAATGCTCCTCGGGCCGATATTTTGAATATCCTCAAAAGAAAAAAATATTTTGAAGTGGCCGCCTAAAATTCTTTTGAAAACCGGAGAGCGGCGGGATCGGGAAAAGTATTGCCGATTCCACAAGGACTATGGTCATTACACTAATGGTGTGTCGTCATACGAAGGCGGATATTGAGAGATTGATATCTCGGGGACATCTGTCCAGTTTTGTTAGCGAGGAGAAGGGGAGGAGCCACGCGGGCCACGTGCGGCTGCCCCTAAAAGGAATCGTTCGGTTAGTTCGGAACGATCAAGGGGAGGCCCAGAAGTCCAAAAAAGGCAAGGAGGTGATTGAAGCTGCTACTCGGTCACCGATCCTTACCATCTTCGGGGGGTCGGAGGCCCGAATCATTCCGGAGTTTAAAAACCAAATCCAAATTTGTTGGAGCCGGAGAGGCGCGAGAAGCGGAAGAAGCTGAATGGTGAAGATTCTATCACCTTTAGCGAAGAAGACGAGAGAGATGTTTGTTTACCTCATGATGATGCTATAGTCATCAAGGTAGAGATTGCACGGCGGGAAGTGCATAGAGTATTGATTGATACGAGTCTGCGGCTGACCTAATTTCTTACGAAGTGTATCAAAAATTGAAGGTGGATCAAGATTTGATGAAACCTTCATCAACACACCTATATGGCTTTGCGGGGGTCATCTGCGGTAGCGGAAGGATCGGTTCGAGTTGGATCTTTCCATTGGAAGTTTTCCCAAAGAAACAAGCTGTCCGAATCAATTTTCCGGTGGTTCGAGAACTACCAGCCTATAATATGATTCTTGGGCGACCATCTTTATCCAAAATAGGTGCTATTGTTTCGACAAAGCACCTGAAGATAAAATTCCCGGCGATATGGGAATCGGTCAAGTCTCCTCGACCCGAGAAGATCTCTCGGCGGTGTTATGTTGCCTATTTAAAAGACAAGGAGGGTCCGAAGAAGGTTCTTGCCCTCCCCATAGAAGTTCGAGATGATCGGGAAGAGACGGAGATGCAAAGGCCCGAACCGGTGGAGAAAGCTGGAGCAAATCCAGGCTGTGTACCGAGGATGCGAAAAAGATTACTTATGTCGGGTCTACGAGCAGTGGAAGAGTTTAAAGATGAATTGAAGTTATTTCTTCAACGGAATAAGGATGTATTCGCATGGTCTGCTGAGGACATGCACAGGATCGATCGGGCCATTGCGAGCACAAACTCCGGATAGACCCTAAGGCGAAACCGGTGATCCGAGGAAAGAAGAAATTTCTCTATTGAAAAGTATGAAGCCGTTCGGAATGAAGTTGAAAAACTTAAAAATTCTGGTTTCATAGAACCAATCGAGTGCCCAACTTGGTTGGCCAACGTGGTGATGGTGAAAAAGGCGAATGGGAAGTGGAGGATGTGTACGGACTACACGGATCTAAACAAAGCTTGCCCAAAAGATTGCTACCCGTTGCCTCGGATTGACCTCTTGATAGATGCTCTTTGCGGGGTATGAAACTTTAAGTTTCATGGATGCCTACTCGGGGTATAATCAGATCCTTATGAATAAGGAAGATGAGAAGTATACGGCTTTTATGACTGATCGTGAAAGCTATTATTACAAGGTCATGCCTTTTGGCCTTTGAAGAATGCGGGAGCAACATATCGGAGGGCCGTCAACAAGATTTTCAAAGAGCTGATAGGAAAGAACGTTGAAGCATATGTTGACGACATCTTTGGTGAAAAGCTTTACAAAAGCAAATCACATTGCAGATTTGGTGAGGTTTTCTCGATGCTTGAGGAAACATCAAATGAAGTTGAACCCCGAAAAATGTGCCTTTGGAGTCTCCTCGGGCAAATTCTTGGGTTTCATGGTATCACGAGAGGGAATTGAGGCAAATCCTGCCAAAATACAAGCTACGATTGATATGGAGGCTCCCAAAACCGTTCGGGATGTACAATGTTTGACGGGGAGAGTTTCTTGCCTTAAATCGATTTATCTCCAAGTGCGGAGAAAAATGTTTGCCTTTCTTCAAGGCACTTAAAGACCTGAAGGGCGGTAAGGAAGCAAAGTGGGTGAAGAGTGCGAGAAAGCTTTTGAGGAATTAAAAGAAGCACTTGGACAACCACCGATCTGTCCGAGGCCGAGAGAAGGGGAAATATTACAGCTATATCTAGCGACATCCCTTTCCGCGGTCGGTGCGGTACTTGTTCGGGAGAAAGATAAAAAACGGTGGCCGATTTACTATGTAAGCCACGTGTTCTTTGGATGCGGAGACGAGATATTCGCAGATTGAGAAGCGAGGCTCGGCTCTCATGATGGCCGCCGGGAAGCTAAGGCCATATTTTTCGGGCTCATCCAATTGAGGTATTTACAACTTTTCCTCTTAGTAAAGTTCTTAACAAACCTGATTTATGCGGAAGGATGGTATCCTGGTCGGTTGAGCTAAGTGAGTTCCAAGTGAGCTTTAAGCCCGAGGACTGCAATCAAGGCTCGGGCATTAGCCGACTTTGTAGTAGAAACTACTTTGCACCGGTGGAACCCACCATTGAGGATCCCATTATACCAACCACTTGGGAGGTATATGTCGATGGTTCGAGTAATAAAGATGGAGCGGCGCTGGAATTCTATTAAAAAGTCCGGCGGGATTCATTATTCGATATGCTTTGAGATTCGCATTTGATGCAAGTAATAACGAAGCGGAGTACGAGGCCTGATAGCGGGACTTCGGTTGTCAAAGGCATTAGCTATTGCAGATGTTACTATTTATAGTGACTCTCGGCTTATAGTCAACCAAGTCCGGGGGGAGTATGGCATTAAAGAACCACGCTTGCAAAAATATCGGGAGATAGTGCGGGCATTTGAGAACCAATTCCGGAATTTGAAGATATCTCGGATTTGAGGAATGAAAATTCGGTGGCGAGATGAGCTATCCCGACTAGCCAATGCCAAGGAAAAGAATCTAGACCCTTCGGTCTACATTGAAGAGGTAACTTTTCCAAGTTATCATGAGAAAGAAATTTCTTATATTGAAGCGAACGTTCTTTGGATGGATCCAATAATTGAATATCTAAGAGATGACAAGTTACACGAGGATCCGGTAGAAGCAAGGTTGATCAAGATTCGATCGGCTAGATTTGTCATTCGAGAATGGGAGACTATATAAAAGATCTTATCTTTGGACCCCTTATGAGATGTATAGGCCCCGAAGGAGCAAACTCGGCTTTGGCTGAGGTTCATGAAGGAATTTGTGGCGCTCACATGGGTGGCGAGCCCCGGCCCACAAAATTCTAAGGCTGGGGTTATATTGGCCTAAGATCCAAGAAGCTGCTATGGACTACGTTCGTCGATGTAGTAATGCTTGTCAAATTCATGCTACGATGTCGAGGCGCCGGCGGAGATTATGACTTCAATTCTAAATCCCATTCCCTTTGCAATGTGGGGAATTGATATCATGGGCAAATTCACCAAGGCATCGGGCGGACGGGAATATACGATAGTAGCAATTGATTACTTCACAAAATGGGTAGAAGCCGGTGCTTTGGCGACAATTGCTTGAGAAAAAGTGGAGAAATTTGTGCTTGAATCAATCATATATCGCTTTGGGATTCCAAAGATAATTGTCACTTGACCATGGTACTCGGTTCATTGTCCACAATTTGAGCAATTCTGTGGAACATATATGATCGAGCATCGTATGTCCTCGGTGGCATACCCCCAAAGCAATGGCCGGGTAGAGGTTACTAACCGAACGCTCTTTGGAAGGAATAAAGAGAAGACTCGAAGGTGACAAAGCTTCTTGGGTCGAAGAACTATATAATGTCTTGTGGGCTTATAGAACTACGGTTCGAACACCTACGGGAGAAACTCCATTCGGGTTGGCATATGGATCCGAAGCATTGGCACCTGTGGAGATAATGGCGGGGACGTTACGGGATCGTGAGTTCGAGGAAAAAGCAAATGAACAAGGACTGCTTGATAGTCTTGATTTGTTGGACGAAGTTCGGGCAAAGGCAATAGCACGAACTCAACATTATCAAAGAAGGATAGCGTCTCATTATAATACTCGAGTGAAGAATCGTCGGTACTTAGCCGGAGATTTGGTGTTGAGAAACACCCTAGCTTCCGACCCGCGTCACCAAAGAAAGTTGGACCCTTCTGGGAAGGACCTTATATGGTTGTGAAACCGGTCGGTTCGAGGAGCTTACAAGCTGAAGAACATTGATTCCCGGAAAGAATTGGATCGTTACGTGGAATGCTAGGCATCTCAAAAAGTTTTATCCTTGAAGATGATTTCAATTTTGTTCGTGATGTAATCATTTTCAACTCAATCAATGCAATTTTTGGTTTTCAACAAACTATCTTTTGATTGGGGGGCATCATACACCACATTCAAGACACATTCAAGAACAAGATCCAACTATAAGGCATCGGATGAAAATTCGTGTGGGTCCTTCAACACTTCAACACTTATGGAAAATCTTTCGAACTTTCTTAAGTCGGGGCATCGGATGAAAATCCGAGTGAGTTCCTTTTGCAAGGCGTCGGTTTAATACCCGAGTGAGTTCCTTCGAGACTTATTGAATTTTTGAATTATCCTTAAGTATAAGGCATCGGTTTAAAACCGAGTGAGTTCCTTCTCGGACTTATTGTATTTCTCCGGAAATCCTTAAGTATAAGGCATCGGTTTAAAACCCGAGTGAGTTCCTTCTCGGACTTATTGTATTTCTCCGGAAATCCTTAAGTATAAGGCATCGGTTTAAAACCCGAGTGAGTTCCTTCTCAGACTTATTGTATTTCTCCGGAAATCCTTAAGTGTAGGCATTGTTTCAGACAACTAAGACCTAATGCAACGGCGATTCAAGTGGCTAGCAAAGTTCAAGATAAAGTAATTTCTTATTTCTTGGGAGAAGATCCAAAGAGGCCGGTATCAAAACAATTACAAGAGCTGGATACAATCTCGATCAAAGAAGAAAGTCATTACAAGGTGTTGTTAACAAGTTATACAAGATCGACGCGACTTTGCTAGAACAAACATATGAGTCAACCATTGGTGAGGAAAAGAAGAAATGAGGATTACAAAAATATTTCAATATTCATAAAATCCTCTGCAATTTCATACTCTTTGCCCGGCTTGTCCGGGAGAAGAATGGTCCTCGACCAAACTCGCATTCGGCACAAGCTCGTCATAATTGACTTCTTCCGGCGGAGAATAAACGAGGAGAATCTTCCGAGATATTGCATAATATCTGGATCGGAAGGTGGAGGATCAATCTTATCCTTGGTCCGGTCGGGAGGAGGAATACCCCGGGTTGGTAAATACTTCGGGATGGCAAACGACATTGTAGGGAGTCGTATCAAAATGAGGATCTTTCCTTAATATTGATTCCCATACTTCGTTCTCACCATCCCGATGCGCTTTGCAAGTTATAAGCATTCAGCATATCAACAAAAGGCTTCTTGTGTAAATACTTGAAGACGCGGGCTCTGCGAACATCGGTTGGAAGGGATTCGGGCAAAGGAACGACGGCTTGCCTTTCGGGTAATGTTTCAGATCCTTTAGCTCTGACTTTCCAACTGTCCGTTCCGGTCGCCGGATCTTCTCCCTGGCATCATCCAAATCTGACCGAAGACGACCAATCATCGAATTCTTTTCTCCTGCCACCTCCCAAGCTAGATTCCGAAGGCGAGCAATCTCAACATCTTTAGCTTCGAGAGATTCCCTGAAGCCTAGAAACTTCATTGCTCAACCTACTGAGTCTAATGCTTGCTTCCACTTGGTTGTGGAAGTTACCGACAAGACTCCTGCAAACAACTTTCGAGTTAGCGAGGAGCGAGAAAAGTAATTTTTCAAAATCGAGAGGATAATGAAGAAAGACTTACATCACCGGTGACTTCGTAAAGACTTCATCTGGAAGTTTGGAAAGAGAGCTGCGCTCTCGGAAGTCATTCGAGCAGCGGTACACCATTCCAACGCTTTGTCAAACTCGTTTGACACTAATTCGAGCGAAGGATGAGAAGGAGGGCTACATCAGAGAAGGACGAACTACACCAAGAGAAGGATGAGCTTCATCACTTGTCATCCGACGGCGCTTCTGGTAGCAAAATCCTCCAACTCGGAAGGAGAGGAGGAGGATGCCAAACAAGCACTGGAGTTAGAAATAGGAGCAGCACTGTTGGGCCACACCTTCATCGAGACGCCAACATAGTTGCCTCGGATGCCGAAGAGTCTCCTTCGGGGGGTGCCAACAGGCTCACCTGTGAGCTCACCAGCGGGATTGCCGCCGGGACCATCGGCAGCGGAGTGATCAAGATCTTCCTGGGAAAGACGAGCGGTCACTTCGGGCAAAGGAGCGCGCGGGACGGCATCAACGAAGCTGCGGGAATCGACTTGAAGATTCACCCGCGCGATCGCCTTACGCTTGGAGGATTCACTAGCTGAAACCACCGCCTTGGCCCCAATCACCACCGACGGAACGCTATTCTTGCGAGATTTTGCTCTGATAAAGTCTGGGTTGATCTTGGGAGCCACTATAAAAAAAAAAAAAAAAAAAAAACAGCCGTATCGGTACTGAGAAATAAGCAGACGGCAACAATGGGGAAACCCTAGTTTTCTAAAGCATCGACAGACCAACAAACTAAACCCCAAGTATAACTCTTGTGCGGTTTACTTTGGGGGGAAGAGGAAAGAGATGAGAAATCAAAAAACTCACTTGTTCGAGAAATGGATAGAGCTGTCGTCGTCGAAGTACGAGGAATACGGAGGCGGGCCGAAGGACGAAAGGTTGCTTTGGCACTTTAGCAAATCTATCTTGCGGAAGTCGGGATAGATGGAGAGTACCCACGAAGGCTTTAAATAGCCTCAGGTATAAGACGACGGTTGAAGGCTAAGGACAACCGACGACCCAGATCGAAACGACGCTTCGAAATCCGCAAAAAGCAAGATCAACGGTCGAAGGGATGCCACATGGGAACATGTGGAAGCGAGCACGGTGCGAGAGAAACCTCCAATCGTCGCACTTGCCATTAAAATAATGGAGGTATTTCCGATTCATTGGAAACAGATGAATGGTACACAAAAGCGGGAAAACGTTTGAACTTCGCGAGAAGGGAAACGTGCGGACTTTGCAATAAATGAAGTGGTGGGGAAGATTAACGCATCTTCCCGAAACGCATCTTCACAATATTTCTACAAGATCATTATTCGGCGAGGAATGAAGAGTTAAGTGATAAGTTTTATCATTAATACTTTGATATTCAAGGCAATACTTCGACAAGAGATGGGGAAATTTTGAGGCCAACATGAATAAAGAAATGTCTATTCATTAAAATGAGGGTACATCTTTACAAAGGAACAACACCCTAAGCCTTTTCTTCATTGTTGCCCGAGGGACCACTGGTCGGGATGACTTTTCTCGGGATCTGAGAAGAGCCTTCCTCAAGAATGTCATCGGCTGAATCCTCTACAGCAACAACTTGAGACTCGGCTTGTGATTTCTCCTCTGGAAGTGCCGGCTCGTCATCTAGATATGCCTCATATTGAGGGTCAGGCTGGAAAAGGATCATCTACTCCACGGGCCCGGTGCGGGAGATCCATACCAACTTTCCCGAAGACCTCCGGGTGGCATACCTCACGAAAAGGAGCGGTGTCGAAGTCGGGGATCGTTCCAAGGATCTGCTCCCAAACGTCGTTACGCCCCATGCGATAAGCTTGAATGTTGTAGAAACCTAGCAATTCGGAGAAAGGTACGCTGTCCGGGTATTTCCGGATGCACTCCTTCCGAAGGTTTGGCTTTATATGCTCGGGCTTGCTAGGGATTGCCAACTTCGGATGTTCTTCGAGATCCCTACTCTTAATTTCAAGGCTGTCACCAAACAACGTGGCAGCTGCCTTTTGCTTCTGGCCTCGCGCTCGGCGGCGAGAGACACGAATTCTTGAAGCTTCAAGGGCTTCCTTGAGGGAGGTCACTTCTTCCTCATGCTTTTCTGCAGCTCTACGGTGGCTGCGGTCGGTGGTCTATTTGAGAATTGGCCTTGGCCAATTTCTCTTCACAAGTTTGCGGCAAGGAGCTGGTGCGACCAACACGGCTCAATGCTTCCATGTGTTGATAAAAGCTCAACACGGCATTCCTGGGAAGATGGAAGATATCGAGAAGAAGTCATAAGAAATTATGAAAACATAAATAAGCAAGAAGACCGTTACCTTGTAGATTGACTCACAAGGGAGGTGTCATCCGGGGCTTCAAACTCCTGGCGATCGGAAGGAGCAAGGCGAGAGAGCTCCACTCTGCGGCTTTCTCGGGATCCCGAGTGACCTGTCGGTCATCTTCGGGGTCCACTTTGGGGGAGGAAGACTTCCTCACCATCCGTCGAAGCTTTGGATTTTTTGTTGGAGGGAGCATCAATTGTGTCATGCCTCCTCTTGGTTTGGACGGAGGAGGAGACGGTGGCCCTCTCCACCATTGGTTTCTTCCCTTTACCCGAAGCATCGGCTACGGGCTGATATTCCCGATACCCCTGTAAGAGGGGTCGGGAGAGGGAAGAGAAGCCTCTTGATCTGCGATCAAGACCACGGGCGATCGTTGCTCGGCTGTCACAATGGCTCTAGCGGCCTTCACCCGAGGCTTTCGGGGTTCGTTACGGGAGGCACTTGCAAAGAAGAAGGACAAGAATCGGAATTCAAGACATTTCACTTCAGTCAAATCAAAGGATGATGGTTAGAAGCTCACAATGAGCCAAGCCCCGATCTTGAAGGATGGAGTTATACTCCATTTCATATCCATGTATCTCTTGATACCACGGAATGGATTTGATCTTCACGATGGCCGCCTCGTCTTCTTTGGATAAGGGAAGGCCCCGGTTACTTTCGGACGAAGAAGTAAACCTCCTCCGGGTGGTCGGGAAGTTAAGATCTGGTGGAGGCGCTCGACAGAGAAAAATATCGTTCGCGCCATCTTTTGTGGTTAGAAGGGCAAGTTCCTTTGGCAAGGATGCTGCCCCTCCAATCAAGTTCAGCCCTATTGCGTTTGGAAAGAAAAACCCATCCGGGAGGATGGGAGATAGAAAGAACATGAAAATGTACAAAAAGAGAAAGAGATGGCGTGATGCCAAGCTCAAAACACAAACCCAAGAAGCCGACGATGAGACGCCGGCTATTGGGGAGGAGCATTCCGGGACAAATGTTCCAGTGATTCAAAAGCTGCGGAAAATAAAGGATTAAAAAAGGGAAAGCGAACCCCGCTTTCCGGTGTATCTATGTACGAGAGAAAATTCACCCAAAAGGGATGAATCAACCCTCTCATCAGGGTGGGGAGCCCTAACCTGATATGAGGAAGGAAGGTCAAAATCTTGGACAGCGGAAAGAAGAGTTTCTCCATTATAAATGGAAGGAACAGAGCCGGGCCCACCATTGGACCCGGAGGCTTGAGGTTGCCTAGAGGAATCAACGATCTTGGAAGATCCGGACTCGACAAGGACGGGGAGAAGTTTCGGTTTTTCTTTCAAAACCTTTTTGAGAAACTTCAGCGAACTCTGCCGGAGAGGACGGTTAGGGTTTTGTTATCACTATCCGGTTGTTCGGGGGGCGGGGAGAAGCAAAAGCATCCTTGCTATCACCAACATGGGGTACTAAAGAAGCCCTATCGTCCGCCATTACTCGTTTCGAGTAAACTACAAAAAGAAAAGACCGGTAAACTTGCTGATTCGGTGAGACGGAAGCTTGAGAGCGGGAAGGCGCGAAGTAGACGACAAAGGTTCAAATTCCAGACAGGAAGAATGAAACCTACGAAGACAACAAACCGCTTTTAAAACTCCCGCACGAGTGTTCGGGAATCTGAACGATCGAGATTGATGCAAAATTGACGATCAAGATTCAAAGACGTTTTGAAAGTTTGAACTCACGAATCCAAAATAGGCGTTCGGAAACCGTCGCTTGGATGACGTGAGCCACGACAGATCAACTGCAACAAAGACATGTGGCCTTACACTCACAACGCTCGAGGAAAAGTGACCACCGCATTAAATGTGATATGACATTTAATGAAGCACGCAGAGATCATCACCTGACGACGAACCCAGTTAATAACCAAGACCTCGGGATCGACCGAACGCAGTGCAGGGGGGCTCGTGATATGGAGAGTTTATGATCAGACCAGGTTCATACCTGGTCCGACCCTCGACCCCGGTCGAGACGGAGAAAACCGAATCCCTCCCGAGCGAACCGGATCCAGAAGATGGCTTGTCGAAGAAGATAGATTATTCGGTTGCAAGCATGCCCTAATCTTACTTATGGATTAGGGTAATCACCCTGATGACAACAGACTCAAACTGACGGCTGCGGATAATCATCATCAAAGGGATAACTATCGCATAACCTAACGGTTATCTCGGGAGTCCTCTACTAGCCCAAACTAGTAGAAGTCTATCGTTCAACGGATCTTACTAATGAGATCCAGCGACTACCCGAAGAAGGCTCGAGTGCATCCAACGAAGGAGATTCAAAGGTACACTCTATATAAACCTCACTACCATACAAGGTGAGGGACGGATCAATCGATCAAGGAGAATACTATCTGAGACTCGGGTGACACAACCAACCCCCCCCCCCCCCCCCCCTCGGAAACAAACTAAAAGACCCAAAACAACCCCCCCCCCCCCCTACCCCCCCCCCCCCCCCCCCCCCCCCCCCCCCCCCCCCCCCCCGCGGGCGCGCCCGTGTTTGATTCACCCCCCCCCCCCCCCGCCCGGGGGGGCGCCCCCCCCCCGCCGCCCGCCCCGCCCCCCCCCCCCCCCTCCGCGGCGGGGGGGGGGCGGGGGGGGGGGGGGGGGGGGGGGGGGGGGGCCCCCCGCCCCCCCCCCCCCCCCCCCCCCCCCCCCCCCCCCCCCCACCCCGCCCTTTTAATAGAAAACACAAAAGGAGTAAAGGATGAATCAAACTGCCAAAAACCCCACAAATATTTGCTCAAATCCTAAAAAATCCTAAAATCTGCAAAAACAACATACGACCTAAGGTAACTCCAATTTATGTGTGCAAAATGCATGCTCTATGCCCTAAGATTTCACACATAAATGTGCTCATTAGATAACAGGGTACCTCCTTCTATAGTTGGGTCCTCTACGAAGTCAAGTTACTATAAAAGTAACGGATGAGCTCAGGATAAGCTGGCTCATCTAAGTAGCATGCAACTCCATCCTAGGCTCCGAACCTTTCCTCAATCTGGGAAAGAGTCACAGGGTGACGCTCGACAAATCACCCATACTTGATTGGTCGATTGCAGAAGAAGTGGTGGTAGAGGAACTCCGCCTCTATAGTGCCAAATAAGTCAAGACACTATACTCCTTGCCTACAGCCTCCACCCCTATCGCGTCCACCCATGTGACCACAACCCTCACCAGGATGAGCCATCTAATTTTAAGAGAAAATCATAGGAAAATAAAAAGAAGTGAATAGTGGATGAATAGTGTTTTTATGAAAAAATCGTCAGATGGAGCGAATAAGATATAGATCTGAGCCAAAATGCATGGGAAAGTAAAGACAATGTTGTGAATGAGGTAAATCTACAATAATATTCAAACTCCCACAGACGAAAGTGTGAGAAAATTCGAATCAATAAAAAATCTAAGCAAAATCTCATGAAAAGGGTATGTAGAGGAAGATTACTTATGATTTTGCAAATAAAACATCATCGAATCTAGAGTTCATGCGTCTCACGGGTCAAGAACCACCTTAGAAATGTAGTAAAACCTCACTCCAGAGCAAGAGAGACAAGAAAGAGCAACAAAATGAGGAAAAGAGGGGGGGGGGTGTTGTACTTTTGTGCGCCCACCGCCACCCACACTAGTCAGACGGACTAAAGTGGTTCGGGTTCAATTGGCAGCTTTATGGGCCGTGGGATCGAAATAAGTCCACTTAGTCTGGTTCGTGCCCACTTTTGGGGTTGGGTTAACTAGTCATCCAACCAGCCAGCCTCGGGTCCCCCCTCTGATTTTTTCTCAAACTCTAGAGACTTGGCGGTCAATCGGGTGCGACTAGTAGAGCAACCGGTCCTTCCTTGGAGGCCCCTTCTATGCATTTTTTGAGACCCGAGACTTGGTGGTCGAATGAGTTCGACTGGCTCATCTGACCAGCCCCAGAAAAGGGCGTTTCGAGTCAGGCATTTGAAGGGTTTCCCATGCATGTATATGGTTCAAATGGATTGTTTGCTTGGATTTAATGCAAGAAAATGAGTGTTTGAGCTTGTGTACTTGTGAGTTGAAGAATGATGGAATTTTATGGTTTTGTCAGGATGGTTATTTGAGAAACCAAATTATCAAATATGGCAATGCTAGCCGTTCCAATCATGAAGAAGGAAGTGGAATTCCTCTGCCTAATATCAAAACACCTCTCCCTCCTCAAGGTTGTGATCTACCCAATGCACCACCGGTGGTCATGACAGAAGATGTGTAGAATGTCATGACCAACATGATACAACAACAACAAGCACAAATCAATTTGCTCATGCAAGGGATGTTGGTAATGAATCAAGGGAATCTGTGAAACCCAGCCCTAACCTTGACCTGGAAACCCTATTGTTTGTAGGTCCGACAACCCGAAGTAAAGCAAGAAGTCAGTTATGGGCCATCCCAGTGGAAGACTTGGTGGCTGGCTTGGAATCCATGAGTGTTGATGTCAGTGTTCCATTTATGGAAACGCAACCCTGGTGAAGATGGAGTTAGTTGATAGACTTGGAGTGCTCTCTGTAATGGTTCGAAGGCATTTCTACCTACTAGGTAAGTCACTTGGTGTGTGTGCAAAACCCCTTTATGTTTGGATTTAATCTGAGCCTTCATTTCCCTGTTTTGGACTTGCTGTCCTGATTGGTCGACTCATTGGTTGACTGGACCAGTCGACCAATGGGATCTGATTTTTGCTAATTAGGTCTTTGCTTGCTCTATTTAAGTCCAATCTCGAGCCTGCTTCGTATTTTCAGCCTCCAAACTCTTTGGAACGTACCAGAGCCCTCTGCAAGTCATCTCCCTTGCATCCTTGGTGATTATCTTGATGGATCTTCGTCAAAACTCGTGCTTTTACACAAAAAGGTATGTGATTATCCTCTTCTATGTGTCATCTTTGATTCTTCATTATTTTTATTCCTTTTCTAATTGAGGACAATAGTAGTGGTGTTGTATCTCTGTTGCAACCATCACTATACTCTTTCCCTCTTTTTCCTAAGGATCTAAAGCTTGGTGGATGATCTTCAGCAAGATCATCACTCGCTTTTGAAGGAAAGCTTGTATTCATTCTCTTTCCTTATTTAGGTTGATGTTCTTCAGTCTTAGATCTAATTTTCTTGAAGATCTAAGCATGCTTTTTATGATTTCTTTATCACAATTAGTAATCCATCATCTTATTGTTCTTGTCCATGATTTTTACTATGAATTCTTCAAGAACCATGATTGATCTAACTATGGTAACTTTTTGTTTCCTAATTTGTAGCTTGAAGACTTGATTTGATTAGTGTTTTGGAGTCCTCTATATACTAGTATACTGCCATTGTAGTTTCCCCCTTATTTAGTACCCTTTTGAACCACCAAATTCATTTTCATATTCTAAAAACTCTGATTTTTGAAGGCCACTGTCTCTGTTGGTCGACTCATTGGTCGACTGAGGCAGTAGACCAATCAAATCGACCAATGAATACAGCAACCTCATATTGGTCTGTTTTGGATGTTTTGATATCTTTCCTTCTAGGAATCTTTCCTAATATGTTGTATATACTTGTTTAGGACTTTCTTCCCAAGTTTAGTCAAGGTTTTACTTGATTCCCTAAGATCCTTTGCGAGTTATATAAGGTAAGGATGGTTATTTCCTTAACTACATAGATTACATGTTCTAGTTTCTATATTTGAATCTTGTTAGTTTATTTCCTTAATTAGATGATTACACTGATATACTACTGATGCATTACCTTGATTACAACAACATTACTTGTTTATACTAAATTGATTCATGTGTGATTTACTTACCAAATATATGCAAGTTGGATGTTATTATTGATTTCTTTCCATATAAGAAGTTGCCATATATGTGATGTTATGGATTTATGTTTGTGTATGATTAAGTATGGTTTGGAAAGGAGAGGTGTCCTTTTGACACTTCTGTCCTTGGACAACTACGGGAATATTATGGAATGTTTCCGAAGATGCCCTTTGGACACCTTCCTAAACTGTTGGATGACATATTTAGGGCTGTCTAGTAGTGTTTGGCTAGGATGTCCCGTTATGTCAGACCCTAATCGGAGGGGTATTGAAACCAAACGACCCGTGGTAGCAATGGGGATTCATGGGCGCTCAAGACCAGTAACCAACCCGTGAGAGGACAGGAATCACATTGTGGGGACCATTTATCGGTAGGGTTGCATATGGATAGACTTGGGCTCATGGGCGCTCAAGACCGGTAACCAACCCGTGAGGGGACGTGAGAGCTTCCCGTTTACCATATGTGAATGACCTATAGGGTTGATGAGTCCGTAGTCTGGGACTATGAGGACTCTAGTGTGAAGGATACCAGAAAGGATCGCCAGGGGCGAGGAATGGACTAGATCTGACTTGATGTAACTAAGTAGGAGACTTGCATTTGGCTAGGCTTTGACCCTGACATGTGCCGGTACTTAGACCAATGGTGATGTGAGAGAGTGGTGACTTAACCCCCAGCCATGGAATTTCCCAAGGGATGCCGGACCACTACCAAAAGGCGTTGTGTGATGAGACCTTCCTAAAGAAGTACGGTGCTACGACTTAAAGCATGTCTGCCAATAGAGACCAGCATACATAGAGTTAGAATCATATTGCATCGTGTTTCATATCATATAGCATTTTACTTTGCTTTGAAATCTTGCCATTTATGTTGTTATGGATTAACAGCCTTACTGAGTTTCTTTGAAACTCATTCCTTTTGTACAATGTATTGTTAGATTTCTTTACAGGGTTCGAGTATCATGACTGCTCGTATGAAGAAGCGCAAGGAGAAGAGGCATATTTCCAAGAAGGTGATTGCGGTTACGACAATTACATTGAAGATTCCACGGGTGGTTATGCTGTGTAAGATGCGTAGTCCGACCATAGAGTGGAAGCGCCCTTGCGCCATTTTTGAGATTTATACTTATAGAGATGTTGTCTATAAGATTGAGAACAATGTAGTTACTTATTGTACCTGCTATTGGGATTAGTTTTCATTCCTTTTCTTTTAGTACTACTTTTTCGTTGGTTGTAGAGTGGGATTTCGCCTCACTTTTACTTATTGATTTAGACAATTTTGGGTGTCTTTCGTACTCTGATGATATATGATTTATTCTTTCCTTATTTGGATCTTTTGTTTATCTTTTGCACATTGATTATTTATGTTCATGATTATGTTATTGTCTATGTGGGAGGTTGATTACCTCGATACTTGATCTTCGGGGCTGTGGATCACACACTCGGGTATGCCAGGTATGTGATTCATAGTCCCAAGGATCAAGTATCGAGCAACCATGCCTCCCACATACACGATAACACAATCATGAACAATAATAATCAAGGTTAAAGCATATAATAAAATAAATCATGAATAAGATAAGAATAGATAATCAGAGTGTGGAATAAAACGATACCAAATATAATCGAAAGGAAGGAAGTGAGCGGAAATCACTCCTTTAGTACACAGCGGAAAGTATATCAATCAAAGTTAAGTTTACATATCCAAGTCTTTAAAAGAGTATAACAATATAAAAGTCTAACCTAAGGTCTCCTCGGTCTTATACAAGATATCTTCATAGGTATAAACATAGGAGACCAAACACAGCCTTTACCACACTAAGGTCGAGCTAATCCTGGTACGGAGGGTAACCACCCTCATGATCTTCACCGTGACTTTCATAGTAGCCAAGACCTTCAGAGTAGTATGAGGAATCCGGGTCCGTCTCGAGGAAGGAGCCATCAAGTTCTTCAATACCTGCAGAGTAATCTAGCAAAACAATTGCACAAAATGAAACGAGTTTGAGAGAACTCAACAAGGCAGTTATTCCATAATACATAAGTCATATGATACAAAATGATATGAAACAGATGATGCAAATATGATTATAACTCTACATATGCTAGTCTCTATGGTAGACATGCTTTAAGTCATAGCACCATACTTCTTTGGGTAAGTCTCGGTCACTTAGCACCGATTGGTAATGGGTCCTGCATCCATCTCGAACAATCCATGGCTGGGGTTTTGGTCACCGCTCTCTCACACTGGTCTAAGTATTGGCGCATGTCAAGGTAAAGCCTAGCCCAATGTAAGTCATCTACTCAATTGTATCATGTCAGATCTGGATATGTCCATTCCTCCCATCCCGGGATCCTTTTGGGTATCCTTCACACTAGAGTTAGCGTATCCGACTCTCTCACATACCGACTCATGAACCCTATTGGTCATCCACAAATAGTAGACAGGAAGCTCTCACATCCTCTCACAGATACGACTCACCTGTCTCGAGCACCTATGAGCCCAAGTCTAGCTATTTGCAACTCTACCAATGAATGGCCCCTTTCGGGTATCCGCAATGTGATTTATGTCTTCTCACGGATATAACTTACCAGTCTTGAGCACCCATCAAATCACACTATTACCACTGGTCGTTCGGTCTCAATGTCCTTCCGATTCGGGTCTGATACAACAAGGACATCCTAGCCAACACATCTAGACAAGTCCTATGTATGTCATCCAATAATCCGGGAAAGTGTCAATGGGCATCTTCGGAGAACATCCCATACTATTCCCTCCAATGTTCAAGGACAGAATGTCAAAAGGACATTCTCCAATCCCAAATCATACTTATCCAATCACATTCTCAGTTTCATCATATCATACATACATGATACTTCATCATATTGAAAGATAAGTCATAACATCACATAATCAATCATATATGAAATTGACAAGAAATAATAATCATGATAAGTAAGAGTATGTAAACATGATACTACTGTCATAAGGTACTTATAGCAGTCACATGATGTTTTAAATACTTCAAGGAATGTAAATCTACCACATTTCCAACATAGCGGCAAGATTCACACAAATCATGTAATTATGACAATAACCATTCTTACCTTAATCGAGTCAAATCTAATACCAAGGATCACTTAGAATAGTCCTCAAATCAGTGCTTGCACCCTAGACAACATATGTGCAACATTAGGAAAAGAAACAATCAAATCGGAGATCAAACGGAGAAAATAGAGCAAATACAAGGTTGTTGTACTCAGCTGGTCGACTGACTAGTAGACTGACTCAGTCGACCAAGTGAACAGTGCGGGGCTGAGTAGTGAAATTTGATCCGAAACCTAGCTTCCGGGGCTCAGATCTATACAAAACTTGGAGGGATTGTTAGGAACAGTATAAGAACACTATCTAGAAAGTAATTAACATAATCTAATGGTCTAATTAGGAATACCCAAATTGAAACCCTATGTTCTATATGCTAAACATCAATAATTGAAATGAAATTGGTTGCAATGGTAAGGAACAATGGGGAATCAGCTAAGGGGATGATAAGAAGTAGATGAGAATCATAAACTAACAACAAATCAGACCTAGCATACATATACAAATCAGTTTAGGTCAAGGAAACAAGTTGGAATGAAGAGAATCATGGAAATGCAATGCTAAAGATCAAAATGGAAGCGTAGCATAGCAAGAATGGAATAAACTAATGTAAATGAAAGGGGAAACACATGACTAGGTGTTTGCAAGGTTGCAACACCTTAGTTATGGTCTCAACACCAAGAAAGAGGAGAGAAAGGAATATAATAGAGGATGAGAGAGAGAGAGAGAGAGAGAGAGAGAACATATCTTAGAAAGGAAGTTGGAGATGAAATGCTGATTGAAGCAATGATCCTTTGCAACTACCAAGAACTGGCTTTGGGAAGCTCCCTCCTCATTCTCTGGAGTCCAAATGATTAGGGTAGGGTTCTATTGACGAGGTCCCAATAAGTAGGCTTAAAATAATCAAGAAATTTGTAATTTTCGTATTTAATAACCAGTTGGTCGATTGATTGGTCGACTGGGTCAGTTGATCAAGCAATCGCTACATTTTGATTATTATATTGGTATCATTTTCCTCACTTTGAATATATGATTATTCTCTGTATCTTATCTTGATCTCTACGATTATTGTGGTATAATATTGATTTAGTCTTGTTCACAATTATATTATTGTAAATCTGGGAGGTTGGTTTCTCGATACTGATATTCGGGGCAATGGATCACATACTCGGGTATGCCATGTAGGGTACCTGCTAGGTGGATGTGACACCAAGCACCCGGTCGGTTGGGCAATGGGATTTAAACCCTGTTTTGCCCTTGGCACCCTATAAATAGCCATCCACAACCTAATTTCGCATTATTATTTTTAGGGAGGTTGCTATGGATTGAGTAAAGGTTGTGTACACGTGGTTGGTGGTGAAGAACCCTCGATTCACAAAGAAAGCTTGGATCTTGCTTTGACTTTCAGATCTTATAGAGGTTAGCTAAGCACTCTCTTATTTTACTTGAATTCTATGTTGATAGAGAATAGTTTCTCTGTCTAAAATTATGTAGTAGTGAGTTGGAGTGATTAGATCCTTTTCCATCGATGATCTCGATTGGATCATGCCAACAAATGATTTTTATATCTAAATCAAGGGCTAATCTTGTCGAAGAAGATGATGTGGATTCAAATCATTCTACTTCTGTGATTTGATGTGTGGTGACCTCTTTGGAATTTTAGGGACGAAATTTGGATTTGGATCAATCCAA
The DNA here is from genome assembly GCF_041222555.1 of Hakea prostrata. Lineage (NCBI taxonomy): Eukaryota > Viridiplantae > Streptophyta > Magnoliopsida > Proteales > Proteaceae > Hakea > Hakea prostrata. Next base: position 20,760 of record NW_028291323.1, read on the forward strand.
AATCAGATCGAAGATGGGTCATCAGAAGTCTGAATTTTGGACTTGGAATTTTGTCCAAGAGTGGAGCGGTCACGTAGGTCGGTCGATTGACCCAACCAACCACCTTAACCGACTGACCTACTTCCAAAGGCCATATTGATGTTGTTCTTGCTTTGTTTTGATCTCAGACCTTGATGAAACTTCTTAATCCTAATCGAGGTGATCTCTGAGGTCTATTGGAGTGGTTATTTAAGAGATTTAATATGCTTTTCCGTGATATTTCCGATAAGACAGGTAAGGGTGCAATTTCATGTATGACTGGATTTATGATATGATGATTTTACTTCTTTTCTAAGAATAATCATACTTTTTCCACTTCTTGTGGTTACTGTTGTACATCTTTAGATATGAATATTTTGTCATGTATTATGATTTGAACATTGTATCATTTTGTTTATGTGGATGATATGTTGAGTGAGTGCTAGCCACTTCTTGAGTGACTAGCACCTTCATGGTTGTTGTCCTACATTACTAGGAGGTCTAAAGTGTATAGTTACGTACCCCCACATACTACTACCCTTTCGGCAAGGGTATTGAAGTCAAATGGCCTGTGATGATAGTGATGTGACTTTGTTTCATCCAACAACGGTTATCAATTCGTGAGGAGATTTAGTGGTCCATTGCTGATCATGCAATGGTAGGGTTGGGATTATGGGCATCCAAAAGACGACTTGGGTGTCATGAGGAGAAATGGGAGCATCTGACCCAACAATATGTAGATGACCGTAGGGTTAGGGAATGGAGTCCAATAGAGGTAATCAATCCGTGAGGATTCTCATTCCTAGGTGGAGAAAGATACTGAACTGAGTTGGTTGGTGCCATAGGGAAGGTACATAGACTACACTTGCATTAGGCTAGAATCACCAACATGCGCCAATACTCATGCCAATGGTCGTGGTGAGAGAGTGTTGACCTAAACCCCAGCCAGGGTTGATTGACAAAGACCCCCTTGCCCAGGATCCCAACAGAGGTAGCCATTTCGTTAGGGATCAGAGACTTGCATATTTAGCTATTAAGTGCATCCGTATTTTAACATATCATTATTTCATTATTGCTTGTCACGTAATTGTGATATCAAAACATACATGGGATTGTTGCCTTACTGAGTTCGTTAGAACTCATTCTTGTGGAATATGTCTGTTTTCTTTAGATGACTATAATGAAACAAAAGAAGTTCCATATGAGTGGGAGAACACCTCTGAAGAGGTATTGGAGGTGTTGATGGGATTTGGTACTGCACAACACGAAGCTTCCTACGGGTGCACGGAGTTCTCTTATGACACCTATTGACAAGAAGAGAGCCCAAGTTGTCCTAGAAATTTATGAAAAAGGGTCTTATAATCCACGGATCTAGAAATACGAAATAGAGTACCCTTTAAAGGAGAAAACAAATAACAAGACATAACTTTGATGTTTCCTTTTTGCTTTCGCTGATTCATACATTTGATACATTCCTTTGATTTATTCTTGATTCCATTCCAATACTATTTCATTGGATTTTTGGTACCTTTTATCATTTTTATTTAATTAGTGGATTTATTCTTGCTCATTGATTTTGGTGCTATGTATTTATTATTATTCATAATGTGAACTTGATATTGTGATTATGGAATCACACCCACGGGTTGTCGGGTGGGTCCGATACCGGCAGGTGGGGTGTGACAACATAAGTAGTGAATTCAAATCCAAAAGGTTAATCAAACTTTGACAACTTTACATAAAGACATAGTTCGAATTTTTAAGGGTGATAGTGGAAAAGTTGATAGATAAATCATCGTTATTATCACTCAATAGAATCAAAACGTACATAAGATTTTCACCTCTCAATACCGAAATGTAGTTTTGATACTTGTCACCCAATACATATTAACACCCTAAGATTAGTATACGAAGTTTTGAGTGACAAAGAGGATCCAATTAAAATGTTTTGGAGTGGAACTGTAAATCTTTTCTTAGGCATCATTAGTTGGAAACTGATTTATTCCTTCAATCAAAATGTCTTTATTTAGGTATCTCCTCAACGGTGGAGAAAATTAGTGGGATTTCGGTATAAACAAATAACCTCCTTGACAATGCCAATACATATGAAAGCTATGATAAATACTATGTCAAAGCAAAATTTTCATAAAGAACTTTACTAGTACGTAAAACAAGCTTTCGGTTAGAAATGGCTTTGCTCAAGCTCCACTTGGTCTTTGTCCTACTCATCTCTTTTATCTTCTTTGCTCAATCTGCTGGTGAGTCTTTCTCTACCCAATGTTTACAGAATTCTTTTTTGTTGATTTCATTGTTAAGAGTTTAGTTATTTATTAATTTTTAATTTAATGTGAACATACATATGAAGCAGAAAACGAAACAGATATTGGCACTGGAAAATGTAACATCATTGGTCCATGCGAAAGCCCTGTAGACTGTAACGATCTCTGCAAAAGCAAGGGCCTCAATTTGGGTGGCAGATGCCTTGGAACCCCTTATTCATCAGATGGTCTTTCAGATGGTCTTTGGACCTGTTGCTGTGAAACTACCAAATAAGTTGATTTCAGCCCCAAAAAATTGTTTGGGTGTGAGAAAGAGTGTGAGATGTTCTAAATAAAACTTTTGATATGTTTAATTTCTAGTTAATTTTGTATTAAATCATTACTGTGTGAGAATGGAATCAAATGAGTGGACCGACTCATAACAGTCTTATCAATTTGTAAGTACAATGGCTACATTACATTTTAATATTGATTTATTAATTATACAATATCCAACTCTTTTTAAACATATTCTTTTAAAATAAAATAAGAAAAAGTATTTCCAAGATTATCAATTATTATATTGATTGCCCATTTAATAATAAAAGATAAAAAATTTAAATTAAATTAAATATTAAATTGAGATCAATTAGCTTCAAAATAGTTCATTAGTAGAGATCCATGTTCTTTGTGTTTTCCTTCATAGTGAGATTCCTCTCAATTTTGTGACTACTTAGTACTTGAATTCCTATATAAACCAAGAATATTTACAATTCACAAAGATTTAACTTGAAATTGAAAACAAGCAGAGTTCTATGTTCTAAAAAAAAATGCATTTTATTTTCCGAAGGCCAATACAATTGCAGACAATTTGTTGGGAATACCAATACGACAAAGACTTTCACTCGCATTTGTATTTATCCCAATTGTGATTATGTGTACCAAATTTGATAAGAACTGAATGAAACTATAACCTCAAAGGGTTTGCTCAGTTGGTGGACGACCAACTTCTTTCACTATTAGGTCAATAATTCGAATTTCCTTAGCACTAACAACCAAGCTTGTTCCGTACTTAAAATATATACAAAAACTCTCCTAAAGATGTAGTCAAATGCACATTAGTTGGCTCAGATGAACCTCAGATTAAAAAAAATTAAATAAATAAATATGGAACTACATGAAACTATGAGATAATTTACTAAAAGCAGTATGATATCGAATACGGTAGAGTTGCTCGATTAGTAATGACCAACACCTCTTAGTGAAGAAGTCGTGGGTTTGCCTCTCGCTGGTGGTATATATGATATCCTCATCTCCAATATATAAAAGGCTCCCTCCTCCTAAAAAACAGTTGATTCAAACCTACCCTAATGGACCGAACCGAACAAGCCCCTCAAAATTCCAAAATCTTAAATTCATTCGCAAAACCCATTCTTCTTCCAAGGATGAGTTCTTAGACAACTGAGAGCTTCGATAGGTTGCAGGTCTCACTTCCTTTTTGCTTCAAATCCCTTCAAATGCCTGATTTCCTTCAACCATTCCGCCATTCCGATTTCCCCCACCTTTTAAACCTTCAACCTTTGTCGTCGCTGTGATTCAGGTGTGATGCGAAGATGATACATTAATCCCCTCCCCTTTGGTTCTCAGAGGCTATTCCATCAACTCTACATGATCCACTAGTCTTCAGATGGGCCTTTGAAAATGTGAGACTACTGAACTAGTTCGATTCTTTCTATGTTGGCCTTGAGGTACTTTCATTAAATTTTTATGATACGGAGATGCTATGAAGATCAAAGTGTTGGTTTTCTGGATAGTTGTTAAGACTATAAGTCCTTGTATCGCTCAGGGCTCCCCTGATTTGAAGGTTGGAAAAGAAGTTGCTGATTATTTGGGAACTATTCACCATTTCAGGTATTGATCTGAGATTATTTTCATTATCAAGTTCACCTAGAAGGATATAAGCATTCTTTGTTCTTGCAGATCAAACCTAAACATAAAGCTTCCTCTATATTCACTTGGGTTTGTGTTATGATGGTATTGATGCCATCTGAGGATGTCATCTACCACATTGAATCATATGATGTGACCACAATCAGGTTAAGTACCCCTATGTTTCTGATGACTCGCAAGATCAAATCACTGGGAGTGAAGGTGGTCCTATCTGGAGAGGGCTGTAACAAAATATTTGGTGGATGCTAGATACTTGTTTTTTTTTAAGGCACCAAACAAGAAAGAGTTCCACCGTGAGACATGCGCAAGGAATAAACTTCAGAAAATCAACATATATAACAAAAGCATTTCCAATTTCAATTTGTATATTGATTAACTCACTCTGAAATCTGCTTGAGAGAAAGGCCCTTCACAAATATAATTTGCCTGAGAGGCAATAAAGCAACTTCAGCTTGGGGCCTCGAAGTTCGGGTTCCCTTCTTGGATAAGGAGTTCATTAGTGTCACAATGAGCATTGATCCGAGTGGAAGATGGTATGTGGGTGCAGATCATTGTACACATTGTCCTTCAGAATTTTGAAATTTCAATTAATAAGGTTGGGAATGGGACAGTTACTTCTCGAATGCACATTTACATGTACAAATACCCAGCATGGTAGGTTATTTATCATCTTAAATTCAGACTTCTGAGTTCAGCTTTTTGGGCTTGAATGCTGAAATTTATTTTGTAAATTTGATATTGGGTAAGGGCAAGTTTATTAATATTTAAACATGGTTTGAATTCTAGAAACTAAAAGTTCTTCCACCTTCTCTTCCCCATTAAGACAACTTCAAACAATTTGATGTCCATCATCCAAGGGTGGCAAATGGAATATTTTGTTTCAAAATTAATTTAACCACCATGCTAAGGCTCTTTTTGGTATCAATTATCATTCTTAATTATGAAGTTTTTTTCATTATTTTAAGTTGTTTGGCATCTATTATCAGTTTTATTTTTATTTAAATAATAGAAAAACTTCCAAAATCTATAATGAACTTTTTGTCAATTACGGATTATGGTGAAAATTTTATTCTCTTCATTTATGCATAAGTTTACTTAAAATTTTATAGTTAAGATGATGGTAAAATAGTCAATACACATTTTTTTTTTAATCATACTTTTCCCCTCTTTTTTCACTTGTTCAGTATTATTTTCTAACAATTTTTTATTTTAACACCAAACTTATGTTTCATTCCATAATTTATTTTTGATAAAATTCACCAAACCATTTTTCATTCTTAACAAACAATGAATTCTTGTACTTTATTCTTTTAAATATGCATAATAGAGAATGAGAATCGATACCAATGCTTGGTAGCTTTGACTAAGTGGCTAGAACTTTAGTTTTTTCTTGAGCTCTATGCTTGGTTTTAGGTGAATCCTTAACTCAAACCGAAGAACACCTAGATATTGTTTAGGGGATTGTAGTTCGATTCCATCTAATACTTCTTCCATATTAAAAAATGTTTTATCTGTAATATATGTGGAAACAAGTCTTTAAATGAAATATTTATTCGGTTCCATTACTCGCATATTCTTTGCCACTATATTGCTTTTCACCTTGGTAATTTGAATCTTGACTCCAATATTAAGTTCTTCTCTGTTTACTGTTTTCATGATATCTATATCACAAGTTAATATATAACTTCATGAATGAAGGGAGGGACCAATAAATTAAATGAGGGAAGCGTGCATGAAACTAGGATGGTTGGCCAATATTCCATTTTTTCCCCCACTTCCTACCTTCTTATCTCAAATATTCAAGAATATTTATTTCTTGAAATTGTACTTGTGTCATTCTGATTCTTGTATATGAAGCCTTTGTTTCTAATGTGGAAGATTTTTATAAGCAGCCTTCGCTTTTGTGGTTCTTAACAATAAAAGAGTGAAACGTAGGGCCATTATGTCTTTGCATTTAGTACCCTTCATTCTCTTCTATGAGGGCTCTACTGCCTCTAATCCTTTTTGTTCGTTTCTGATCTCTCTCCACTGAAGCACGAAAAGATGGTCCTTTATTCTAACAATATCTCTAGCAGGGCATAATCAGCACTGCCATGTGGAGTTGTGGAGTTGTAGAATTGTTAGATACCAATACATATTTACACAGAAAATAATCAGCAGCAGCCACAGAAAAGAAAGACCAGAACTTCTACTAAAGAAAATGAAAGGACACACCTCTGAACAATAGTCATTTTGAGATCAGCAAGGGAGTGTGGAGCAGAACTCATCTTATATTTTATATAATTTATTACATACTAGTATGGATAAATCCTTATTTTACCTAGGCAGGTTATGTTATTAGTATCCATGGAGCAAAATGATGATTGCATGTTACAATAAGTTGTTGAAGTTACAATGCCATCTTCATTTAAAGCTCATATAATAAAGATTTGTTATTGGCTTGCATGAAGAATCATGAACTCAATAACAAACTTTGATGAGACATCAGGACCAATAATAATCAAGTTGTTATATTTTACACCTTTAGATGACTCCATAATCCATAGGGTTGGGATTTATTAATTATTATAAAATTAATATACCCAAGGGCAAAATTGGAAATTCACCTTTAGGGCAGTTACATGATATAGGGTTATATATTTTGGTAACCACTGCATCACTTAAGGGATCACATTATTCGTACGTGAGATTTCCTTAAAAGCGGCTCTCCCTCTCTCTCTCTCCCTCTCTCCAAGAAACGCAAGAAGGAGAAATTGTTTGAGGATCTTCTTCTCCTTGCTTTGGATCTCAATCTTATATCATTCATCCACATGGCATTTGGGTTGTGGAATTCGTTCCCTTTCCTCGTGATTGTGGAATCAAATCGGTGAAGAGTTTGTGGAGGAACAAGGACGTGGATCCAAATTAACTTCCACTGCGGTAATTCTATATTGGGAAAGCAAATCCAAGTAAGGATCTTTCTCCCTTCAATTATAATATTGAGATATATTGAGGATTTACCAACATTCATATCAGAGCCTTAGTTCCCGTGATTCTTTGTTCCTCCCAGTTGTTTGTGATTTATTGAATGGATTCAATGTGAAGATCAAGGGTTTATAGAAACCCACTTTGGAGAATCCAAGGTTTAATGAAAACTCATGGGAGAACGAGGGTTTTATAGAAACCCTAATTTTTTTGTGAGGATCCAAGTGGGAGGATCCTTGTTTTTTCCCTTATGTAAAAATTGCATGAATTGATGATCCGTGATGAATGTTTTTTGTTCAGTGTTTATTAGATTTTTTCCATGCATATTTTTGGATGAATTTTTTGAAGAAAAATTGTTTTTTTCGTTCGGTGAACTGAAATTTGTTCAAAGGGAAAAGAAGTCCGTCTGGGTAGATGGACTCCCAGATGGCGAATTGTCTCAGAATCTTTCCAGTTCATAATGTGTTTCTAACTTATTGGACACTAGAAGCCCAACACTCTGACTGATGTTTGGGCATTGAGGGCCTAATGGGGCCTAGTGGGAGCTACTGAGGTAGAAGCGTTATGTGTGAACCACCTCATAGCATAAACATGATTGGGTGTTTTGTTTTATTAAAATTGTTTTGATTATGGGTCTTATTAATCATGTTTCTAGCATAGAATGAAACTAGTATGTAAGTTTACGTGAGTTTGCATGAGAATTTGATTGAATGTTTGTTAGCATTTCTTTTGGTTTAAATGCTTATCCTATAGGTTGACTATGCTAGTGTGAAATTATGTCGCTTATGTTGTGTTTTATGTTAGAATAGTTGAACTCATCCTTGTATATATTATCTCTAGTTTAATGGCTGCTACCAAGAGCATAATGTTGACCTCACGAAAGGAGATAAACCGAATGAGAGGAATTATGACCTCTGACACTGAAAGGTGCAGTCTCCTGGAAAAGCAAGACATACTGGAAACCATAAATCAAACCATGTCCCCACCTGAGGAAGGTACCTGTGCATAGCATCGCAGGGACCTTGAGCTTTACAATGCCTGGAAGACGAAAGACCAGGTAACTAAGATTACTATCCTAAGCTCCATGAGGGATGACCTAATGCTTCGGTTTGAGAAGCATAGGATTGCAAAGTCTCTGTGGGAGGAAATGAAGTTCCAATATGGAGGGACTTCAACCACAAGAGGCCGCCAACTCGGATTCACTTTTGATGGTTACAAGATGCGCCAAGGTCACACCATGAGGCAACATACAACCATCATATCCAACATGATTAGTGAGTTGAGTGAATGTGGGTGCCAAAAGACTGATGAGGAACAAGTCTTTGCAGTTATCAAGTCATTGCCTAAGACTTAGGAACATATGAAGATCTTCTTGACTAATGCTGATGATGTCAAGACTTTTGATCAAACTGCCAATCACCTTGAGCTAGAGGAGGATTTGATGTTGACTGATGCTCCTCACACTAAAGTACTTGCCGCTGAAGCTAGCATTAGTAGGGGTGCAGGCTTTAGGAGCAAGAAGGAAAAAGTTCAACCTTAACAGTCCAGGAAAAGTAACAGAGGTGGGAACAGAAACAAGAGTGGCCCCAAGCATTCAAGGGGGACTAGTGCTAGCAAGAAGAAATCACCTTTGATTTGCTTTAACTGCCGAAAGGCTAGTCATTTTGCTCGTGATTGCACTGAGCAGGAGATATGTATTGTGTTTTATACCTCATCTTGTTATGTAACAAGTTCTATGCTTGCTGAACTAAATCTTTTGTGGATTGTTTATTCGGTGTGGCAAAAACATAGCAAGGGAACGCTCGAGCTCGTAGAATACCGTCGTGTTCCAAGAGAAAGCAGGAGAATAATGATGGGGAACAACTCAAGTGTGGAGGTTCATGGCATTGGCACGTGCAAATTAGTTTTGCGAGGTGGTCGGACGCTGTTACTCCATGATGTGTTGTATGCTCCAAATATTAGGAGAAATCTTGTTTCTGTTATTTTTCTTATGAGACATGGTTTTAGAGTTGTATTTGAGAGCAATTCTTTGGTTTTGTATCTAGGTGATATAGTTTATGGTTATGGTTTTCTTCATAATAGTTTTATTGTATTGGATACAATTGATAATCTTACTAATTCTAGTAATGCTTTTATTTGCCAAAATACTATGTGTATTGATTCTAATATGTGGCATGCTAGACTAGGACATATTGACTTAAATAGGATGAATAGGTTGGTAAGAGAAGGTCTCTTAGGCCAAGGTTCACTATCTTATTTGCCAACTTATGAGTCATGTCTAGTAGGAAAAGCAACTAGAGAACCATTCAAAAAGGCTTTGAGAGCCTCTCTTCCTCTAGAATTTATTCATTCAAATGTGTGTGGACCCATGAATTTGCATACTAGAAAAGGACAGGCTTATTTCATCACATTTATAGATGACTATACAGGGTATGGTCATATTTATCTAATTTCTCATAAGTCAAAAGCTCTATAATGTTTTAAGAAATTCATGAGCTTAGTTGAAAATTAGTTAGATAGAAGGATTAAATCTCTTAGAACGGATAGACATAGAGAGTATCTCTCTGATATGTTCAAAGGGTTGTGTGAAGAAAAGGGGATATCTAGGCAACTTACTATTCTAGGAACTCTATAGCAAAATGGAGATACTGAGAGGAGGAATAAAACATTGCTAGACATTGTGAGATCCATGATAGCATAGGAAAACCTACCCATTTCTTACTGGGGAGATGCTTTGCTGACTGCGGCCTATATCCTCAACAAGGTTCCAACAAAATCAGTTCCTTCCACACCATATGAGTTGTGGACCGGAAGGAAGCCAGATTTGAGTTACATGCGTGCATGGGGATGTGTACCATATGTTCACTCCACCTCTCATCAATATGGGAAGCTTGGACCCAAAGGAAGAAATTATATCTTTATAAGATATTATGAACTTTCAAAGGGCCATGTCCTCATTGGGCTAGATGAGAGTGAGAGGAGAATGAAACTTGAGTCTAGGGATGCAACATTCTTGGAAAATGATTCTCTATCTCCTTCAGAAGTTAGCAAAGAATCATCAAAATTCTTTGAAATATAAGATAGTGATATTGTCACTCTAGGGATTCAGACTCTAGATAATGAACCTAGGGTTCATCCAGAAGATCCTAGTGGGAGTGAAAATGCAAATGTGATAGATACCTCAGAGGATGAGCAATCGACATGCACTTGTGCCATAGTGGGTGCGGGCTAGTTCCTCGTCGACGTTTTGACATAGAGGATGAAGCCCACATAGTAATTCTTGAAGAGAACAACCGGGAGAGGACCCCAGGAGGAGGGGGAGGGAAGAAGGGGGGGGGGGGGAGGGGCTAGGAAAAAAAAAAAGGAAAGGATGGAGGGGGAGAGAGAGGGGGAGGTGGAGAAAAAAAAATAAAAAGAGTGTGGGAGATGAGAAAAAAAAAAATATAATAAAATATATTTTATAAATTATATTACCTAAAAAAAAAAAAAAAAAGAGATAAAAGAGTTTTTTTTTTTTTTTTTTTTATAATGTGATTTTTTTTTTAGTAAAAGTAAAGAAAAAAAAGTGAAAAAATAAATAAAAAAAATTTGGTTATATTAAAAAAAAAATTTTATTTTTTTGTGTGAGATAAAGTATTTCACAACAAGAAAACGGACTTACAGCGGCACTTCGAGCAAGACTATAGCGGCGTTTTTCAAAAACGCCGTTGTATGTTAACTTATAGCGGCGTTTACCAAAAAACGCCGTTGTATATATATTTTTAACGGCGTTTACCACAAACGCCGTCGAATGTCTCTTTATAACGGCGTTTTTTAGAAACGTCGTCGTAAGTCCACTCACTTCGTATGACCACTTCAGTACTTGAAGCCTCTAACTTGTATGTGTCTTTAACGGCGTTTGTTATAAACGCCGTCGTATGCCCAGTGCACTTCGTATGACCATCCCACTCCAACTCTAATCTTTTTAACGGCGTTTGTAAAAAACGCCGTTGTATGGCCAATGCACTTCGTATGGCCATCTCACTCGACTTCTCACTCCGTTTATCACGGCGTTTTACGAAAACGCCGTGGTTGCCCTAATTCAGTCCCCGCCTATTTTTCACTCACCCGCCTGTTTTTCACTTTTAGAAGACGGGGAGTCGAATAAACCCATTCATTCTCTCTCGATCGCTCTCTATCTCTGCCTCACTCACGCTCTCTCACTCTGTTCCTCTGGTTCACTGCCTCCAGCTCTCTCTCTCTCTCTCGCTTTTTGCCTCAGCTCTCTAGCTCTCTCCCGTTCACTGTCTCTCGCTCACGATTTCTCTTGCTGCCTCGGGTTGCTCACGGTCCCGCAGTCTCTCTCGGTCGCGCTATCTCTCCAGCCCTGCAGTCGGACTTCAAGCACTGCAGTTGCCGTTGCCGTTGCCGTTGCCGTATCTGCAGTAGATAATCTACTTTGCAGCACTGCAGTCGGACTTCAAGCACTGCTCTCATTTGCCGGTAAATTTCTCCTTTCTAAGCTTTGGGTTTTTTGGTAGGTCTGTGCTCTACCTTCTAATCATTGGGATTTTGGGTTTTTCTTGTGGGGTTATAGATCAAAAATGGCGATGAATTTCTTTTATGCTTCAATTAGTTTTCTTGTGGGGCTCTCGCTCACGCTCGCAGGTTTTTTTTGTTTTTGGTTTTGTTTGATGAATGCTGTAAGCCTGCTTGTTATATCACCTCTAACTCGGCCAGAGTGACCAGCCGAAACTTCGTGATCAAGACCAGAATGGCGAAACCAGACTTTACCCACGGTGTCTTGGTGACTCTATCGATTTCCAACTCTCAAACTATAGACCAATTCCATCCCTTCAAAGGTGACTGAATCAATTGCTGATTCTGTTAATGTTGCTCTGCACTTTTAAATATTCAATTAGGGATTCATCCGGTTGCACTTTTAAATCATTGGAACAGCAGTTGCTCTTATTTCAATTTTTGTCTATTTCTGATTCATCCGGTTGCAGTTTTTACCACTAATTGTGAACCTAACAATTGTCTGGGGATATATATTTTTTTTTTAATTTGATTGTAACTGGAAGAAAGATTTTCTCACGCTGTCGTTGTTATGTTACTTGTGCATCTGCCATGACTTTCTGGTGTAAATAATTATAAAAAGGGATGAGAAGTAGACATTTGTTTGTAGTGGTTTCTAAGTACTTAAACTCTGTTTTTGATTCCACAATAATCAGACTAGATTCCAAGCTTTAATAAATCACTTCGCTTGGGGTTTTTGCTCAACAATTTATGTCTGTCCGGATGAATAATAGATTAACACTTCTACCATGTCAAGGGGCTAGAGTTTAATCAGCTAGCATTTGGACAATCCAACTTCATTTTTCTAGTGTATTTATACTTTGTTCTTGGCATTTATTGAGGTACCACATCTGTATTGCAAACACACTTCGGGGTCATTTTTGTCTTGAATGAAATTCTGAATAAGCAGAGACAATCACTTCTTTTGTCAGCTAGAACACTTTGCCCATTCTTATTTCAAACATTAGAGCCTCAAATTAAAACCTTGATATAGCCTTTTTTTCCTTGTGGCACCAAAAAGAATCAAAGAAGCTATATTTCAAAAATTGGACCATGCATTAGGCCTCGATAGGGGCTTCTCAGGATTATCTTCCCAGTTTTATTGAATGGAATTTGGACCAAGAAATTTTAAGCAGAAAATTGTGAAGTTTTCTTGAACAGAAATGTTTCCCAAGTCTCTAATGCCTGTGGTTTAGGCTAGTATTTACAAAGCTCCAAACAAAAAGAGGGCAATGTTTTGCCGTATTAAGATTTATGAAATTTTCAGATTTGAGAAATCCCCAGCATTTAAAAGCTGAGAATTGTAGCCATTGCCATGATCCAGTTTTATGTTCCTGAATTGGCTGGTTGATTTTTCAAAACTTTTTTCAATGCCATATTTTAACCATTTTTATTGGAATCAAACAGTGGTATATGCTTATTTATAAGCGATATGTTGAGTGATTAAAGTAAGAAATATATAACATTTGGTTAATTGATATTTGGCATAAAAAGTGTCTCGGTTATGATCCAGGTTTCCTCCAGATTCAATGAGGATAATGGAATATGTGTAGAGGTTTTAGGTTGAAATTTGCAAAACGTGGACTCTTTTGGTCAAAACTAGTCAAGTTGAGTCAAAACAGGGGATACTTTAAATTGCAAGTTACCGCATATGAGATTTAGTTCAAGTGTATAATACGGAATTGATTGCATATATATAGTGTTACTAACTTCTAACCGTAAATATTATTTAAGTCCATGTCTCCAAGATGCAATTTGCAAATGGCCTATGGAGTAACTTTTGTGATCGGTCCTTATAGGACACCATAGAATTCCAAATCCCAACCCTATATTGCAGTTTGATCATGGTTTCCATGGCAACTAGACAAACCTAACTTTAGTGTCTGATTAGCCAAGAAATCAATAGGATGAGCAAGATTACTTACTAATTGTTTATCAACTTTGCTGCTCTTCTATGAGATTTGTCTGATCTAAGATTAGAATCGTACCTTGGTGTGTAATATTCAAGAGGCTTGGTGTCCTTGGTTAGTAATACTTAAAGGTTGCTTTACTAGGTTCTTGGTGGTTCAAGTCCAGATCCACTGTGGCTGTGGATTCTGCCTTCATTTATCATCAAATCTGAATCCAAACTTCTCACGGACGGGGCTAGACTAAGGGTAGAAGACCCCGACCAGCAAGGACAAGCTTCTTGCACACAACAGGAACAAATCAACAACAGCCACATCTTTCACTCCTGTACTTTGTATCTTCGCTAGATTGTACTTGTATATCTGAGTCTAGTTTTTCATCTCTCATCAGCTTTATCATCTGCTGAACCAAAAACGAAGTATTTAGGGCCACTCATTTCAGGTCACAAAGAGCTTTAGCCATTTTTTGGCAGTTTTGTAACAGTCAGTTGTTGACTCTGGATGTGCTTTCTAGATTGATATTGGGGGAAGATTCTTGGCGAATCCTAAATTCTACACCATAGGATTCCTTAACATTATTAGAATAATTTGCGGGAAGATTCTTGGCGAATCCTAAATTCTATGGAGTCCTTCCAAGAAACCCTAATCCTAGAATTAGATTTACATCAAGTACCTTCTTGATTTAGGGAATATTTAAGTTGTCTTTATTTTTTTCTTCTTCTTTTTCTTGAGTTGTTTAAATTCCTTATCTATCTAATTCAGCCAGCCTTTTTTTTTTTCTGTTAACTCCAGACTCTGGTACTCTTAGGTAATTTGTTGGAGAACTGGTTCATTCTAATTCCATCTTATAATTTAATTTCTTCAATCTGGTCTTTGGCCTAACTTGTATTATAGTTATGGTGTATTAGAACAAAGTTTAATTGATCTTTTGATAGGTTATTCAGCTGAGTTGATCTACCACTTAATGGATAGAAGTTGGATTCGAAAATCACGGGATCGTGGATTCCGTGCAGGCGATACATATGAAGATGGTGTAAATGGATTCCTTGATTTTGCATTTTCTAAAGTAACCTTAGGAGAGAAGATTCCATGCCCATGTGTAAACTGCACCAACCACCGACTAGGAACACGAGATGAAGTGTTTGAGCACTTGATTGTTGATGGAATTATGGCTGGTTACATGTTTTGGAGTTCCCATGGGGAAGTTAGATCTTCATTTACCACAACAACGAGAGAATAATGTGATTCGTGAAGAAGACCAAGGCATTGTTAACATGAATGACATTCTTCATGATGCATTTCCTAGTCAGACTTTTTCAGAACATGATGTTTATACCACAAACGAACACATGGATGGAGTAAGACATGAATCAGAAAAATGGGAGAGATTGATAGAAGCAGTAGAGATGGCATTGTATCCAGACTGCAAGGAGTTCACAAGATTGTCATTCACTATTGCACTATACCACATAAAGTGCTTATGCGGTTGGAGTGACAAGTCTTTCTCTATGTTGTTGGATTTATTGAAAAAAGCATTACCACAACACAATACTTTGCCAAAATCTTTATATGAAGCAAAGAAGATGGTTAAGGACTTGGGACTCAGTTACAATAAGATTGATGCATGTCCGAATGATTGCATGTTATATTGGAAAAATGCATCTACTGAACAATCCTGTCTTAAGTGTGGTACATCTAGGTATGAAGGTAAGAAGAATGTTCCGGCAAAAGTATTACGTCACTTTCCTTTGATACCAAGACTTCAAAGGTTGTATAGATCATCTATAACTTCATCTGAAATGAGATGGCATAAGGATGGACGCATAGATGATGGGAAACTACGTCATCCTGCAGATGGGGAAGCATGGAAGAATTTTGATGGATTACATCGATCTTTCAGTGTTGATCCGCGAAATATAAGGTTAGGGCTTGAAAGTGATGGATTTAATCCAAATGGTATGAATCGTTCACATAGCACTTGGCCGGTTGTTGTGGTGCCTTATAATCTACCACCATGGAAGTGTATGAAACAAACTTCATTCATATTGACATTATTGATTCCAGGGCCAAATCAACCTGGAAACAATATAGATGTTTATTTACAGCCATTGATAGATGAATTGAAGTTATTGTGGGATGGTGTTGACACATATGATTCGTTGAAGAAAGAATCATTTAACTTGCGTGCATGCCTCTTATGGACAATCAATGACTTTCCAGCGTATGCTAATCTTTCAGGTTGGAGCACAAAAGGAGCATTGGCATGCCCTTGTTGCAACAAGGACACTAGTTCAACATGGCTGAAACATAGTCGCAAGCATTGTTACTTGGGACATCGTCGATTCCTTAAGGAAAATCATAAACTTCGATGGGATAAGAGAGGTTTTAATGGTCATGTTGAGTTTGGGCAAGCACCACAGCTCCTTTCAGGCACTGCTTTACTAGCTCAAATGGAAGGTGTGGAATTCCCGCCATTTGGGAAAGAACTTGATAAGAATAGTGGTAGTAAACGGAAGAAAGTTGCTACAAAAGAACTACCATTTAATTGGAAAAAGAAAAGTATATTCTTTGAGTTACCCTATTGGAAGGATATTCTACTACGCCATAATCTAGATGTTATGCATGTAGAAAAAAATGTGTGTGACAACATCATTGGTACGTTGTTGGAATTGAAAGATAAATCGAAGGACAAGTTGGAGGCTCGACTGGATTTGCAAGAGATGAACATTAGGCCATCCTTGCATCCACAAAAATTAGAGGGAAGCACCAAGTTGAAAATCCCTCCAGCAAGCCATACAATGTCTAAGGCTGAAAAAGAACAATTTTGTAGAGCTTTGGATGGTTTAAAGGTCCCTGATGGTTATTCTGGAAATATATCACGTTGTGTGCAAGTAAATGAAAGGAATATTTCTGGATTAAAGAGCCATGATTGTCATGTTTTAATGCAGCAACTCCTTCCTGTGGCAATACGTGTACATCCAATAAAGAATGTGAAGTTGGTGTTATTATCACTGTTTGGGTTCTTTCGATGTCTCTGTGCTAAGGTTGGTACAAAAGAAAATCTGAACCATCTTGAAGCAAGTATTGCTGAAATTTTATGCAATCTTGAAAGAATCTTTCCTCCTACATTCTTTGACGTTATGATTCATCTGTTGGTTCATTTACCACGAGAGGTATTACTTGGTGGACCAGTCCATTACAGGTGGATGTATCCATTTGAAAGGTTAGTAATTGATGCTTTTGTAACTTTCAGGATACTTCAAGGATCTTTTGGATATTCGTTTTCTTAAAGTTATTTTGTATGTTATTAGATTCAACAAGACCCTGAAGGACTACAAGCGTAATAATAGATACCCAGAAGGATCTATTGCAGAAGGGTACATTGCAAATGAATGCCTAACATTTTGTTCTCAACATATTGATGGACTTGAGACTCGTTATTCCCGTCCAAAAAGGAATCTTGATAACGGAAATCTACAGTCAGAGCAGCAACACTGGATTTTTTCAACTAATGGGAGACCTTTAGGGAGTGCTGTGATGATACAGTTAGATTGGAAAGAGATGCAACGAGCTCATCGATATGTTCTATTGCATTATGATCCCATCGATAAATATCGGAAGTAAGTATCAACACTAATGTTACTTTAGCTCTAATATTTGTCTTACCTAATGTGACTTCTTTAAATATAGACTCCATTTGGAAGAGCTTAAAGCAGAATTGAGCTATAAAGTACGGCAACAACAAAGAGAAAAACTGCATGCGAGCAATTCATCGAATGGTTCTGAATTCATGTAAGCAACATTAAGTATTTAGATATCAAAGCATCTATCTTTGGTTTCCTTTTTCTAAAATAATGTTGAATTGATTAGGTGGACAAGCAAAGGGAATCAGGGGAAGAGGTACCTCATATTATCCAAAGGCTAGCTAAAGGTCCCAATCGGGAAGTAAAAAAGTATAAGGGGTACATTTTGAATGGTGCACGTTTTCACACCAAAGATCGTGAAGCCAATCGTCAAACTCAAAATAGTGGAATAGTTGTAACAGCAGTAACATCAAGCTATGCTAGTCGTAGAGATACTCAACCCCGTGATGGAAATGTTCATTACTATGGCATGTTACGGAGAAGTGGTTGAGTTGGAATATTCAGCAGAATTGAAGACAATATTATTCCGTTGTGATTGGGCTGACACAAGTAACAGAGCATTGATTAAAGAATCTACAGACTTAACACGTGTAAACTTTAGTCATTTAATGCATACTGGGAAAAAATTATCTGATGATCCATTTGTCTTCCCTAGCCAAGCAGAACAGGTGTTTTATGTGACAGACCCAATAAACCAAGGTTGGGTTATTGCTCTAAAGACAACAATACGTGATGTGTTTGATATGGATGGTGCCGTGGAAAATGACTCTGCTGAAGAATTCCGACATATGACCACACAAACTATGGAATTAAGGCAATTGAACATTGGTGATGTTGATGTTAGTTTGTCAAGGGCAGATTTAATAGGAGAAACTGTTGATTTAGAGGAGTTATCTTAGTTTGTATATTAAATTTAGTTGGGGATATGTTAATGCTTAGAGTGTCTTTTATTTTCTTTTCTTGGACCCTTTTCCTATCTTTTTTGATATATGCATTTTCTTTTTTTTCCAACAATATAAAAGCATATCAGATTTGTGTTTGTCATTGTGGATTGGAATTCAACATCTTATCACCTTTTGTTCTAACTAGTTTCATTCTTAGTGTGAGGATCTATAATTCTTAACATGTATTATTTTTGTGTTGGATATTGATGGTTTTTTAACTGATCATTGTTTGGATACATAGATTCTTGTTAAATGATGGATGAGAATTATGAAGATTGTGATTATGATAATGCTTTGGACCACGAGGACCAAAGTGACGCTGACCATGGTACGACTGCGTCCTCTTCAGGTACAATATTTGATTTCTACTTTTCAATTTCAAGCATATTTAAAATGATTGTTGTAACTTATACTGGGATAGACACTAATGTTGTCACATTTTTCAAATGTAGGGCATAAAAGAGGGCGAGGGCGTACCATAGGAAAAAAAATTAACGACAGAGTTGGGAAGAAAGATGTGGATCTCAATAAAGACAACGCTATGGTTGGAAAATGTAGTACTGAGGCATCCACGTACATAGGGATACTTGCTAGGGATCCAGTCAGGTTACCATTGAACTATCCAGATTGGAGAAAGGTTCCATTACATCACAAATTAGATGCATGGGCCAGACTTAAGGTATAATGACATCCTTTATTATCTTATTTATGTTATTAATTCATGGGATTTCACATCTACTAATGTATCTTCTTTATTAGGATAAATTTAATGTGTCAGATGAAGGTCGACGCATTTTTTTAATTAAGTTAGGTCATGCATGGAAGGATTTTAAGGTTAAATTATTGAAAGAGACAAAAGAAAAATACGCGAACATATATGATGCTCCTCGTCCTACTAGTCCCATAGAGGTTCCATCAAATCAATGGGAGTACCTCAAAGTCAAGTGGACATCTGAAGAGTGGAAGGTATACAATTTTTTAAGCAGTTTCTGTGATTTTAATATTTTTTTATCATAATAGAATTCTATTTTTACTTTACCCATTTACTTATAAAATATATGACAAACATGTGTTTGATATATGGTAGGAAATGTCTGCAAAGAATAAAAGGGCCAGAGAAAAACAAAATATATCTCATACAACTGGTCGGATGAGTTTTGCACAACTTGAACATGAGATGGTAAGTTTGTTATTCACATCTTGTGAAAATGGAGAAATTATGAAGTCGATGAGATTTTAGTGACATTAAGGATCAGAAATTAATTTACTTGATAACCAGCCATAATTACCATGTGGGTTGTTCATTGAAGAATCAAATTTAGTTGATATGTCTACATCGTCTCATATGCTGGGTTAATTTTTAGGAACACTTTTTGTCCCACCCCTTGTCCTTTAATATCAATGTCTACTTTTCTTGAACAAATCTACAAGAAAAGTAAGCTAAAATAAGATATGTCAAAAAAGAAAGCATTAGCTATATTTCCCAAGAAGTCAAGAGAGCAGACTAAACCATGGCTTAATTTGTTACTTGTTTTGTTTGTGATTTTACTTGGTTTCATTTCTGTGTCCTTGTTTAGTTAATTTGATAAAGTCAAGTAGTTGTGCTCGGGTTCACTCTACTTAATACGCATGTGACGTAGCTATGTCTTCTAAGTTGAGTCAGCCACTTGTTGTCCTAGTCCAATTATCTGATTTTGGTTTTGTAAATCGATTTAATTCACAAACCAAGTACACAACTTGCACATGAGATGGTGAGTTTCTTATTCACATGATTTTAATCTTTTGTCATGGTTGGTTGTTTAGGAGGCTGAAGGTGAGGATGTTACCAGAGTTAAATTTTATAAGAGAACTCACCAAAGAAAAGATGGTAGCTTCATAAATCCGGCTGCCGAGAGAGATTGCAAGTATGATCTTTTGTTTCAATTAAATTTAGCTTATAGAGAATACTAATATTTTCTATCATGGTATAAACTAACTTATTTTACATTTTTTTATAGGAAAAACTTGATAACGAATTAGAGAAACAACTTCCGGAGGTAAGAGACACTTCGCTGCCCAAGACAATGCTTTTGAGGTAGTCATTGGGAAGGAACGTCCCGGGCGGGTTCGTGGTGCAGGTGTAGGAGTTACACTTGCTAGTCGTCGCCTCACTAAGAAAGACAATGAGATACGATTGGAAAGAGAAAAAAATCAGCAAAAAATGGAAAAGATGGAGAATGAGCTCAAAGACGTGAGACATGACGTCACCCGATTAACTCAACTTTTTATGGATAGGTTTGGTTCACAAGGTTCAACTGACTTATGTAAGTGTGAAATGTCTTTATGAATTTTATTGGTTTCTTTATGTTATAAATTATTGACATTTTATTTGTACAGCTGATAATGGAAGCCGTTGAGGTCCTTGCTAGAGTTGGATTGCAGAATCTCCAAAAATTTGAAGGTTATTTTCATCTTCCTAAACTTCTTCCTCTTGTCTCTTCTGTGTACCTTAGTTTTTCAACTTCTTCCTCTTGTTTAAGATTAAAGACACTTCAGCAGGTGAAATATATGATTCAATTTGGAATGGGTTGCTTTATTAGAACTGGGTCAACACTAACCAAGTCTTGTGTTGTAGCAATAACAAACAGGTTTAACATTTTGAAATCATAGTTTCCCTGTGATATCCTCCCATTATCCTAATGCAACAGCTCTTAGCATTCCCTGGTTGTCAAAAATTTCCTCCTCTTACCAAACCCCCAGAAGGTATTTTATCAGTTCAACATCATGTTCTAGTTCCTGCCCATTAAGCAAAGCCCATTGACAGTTCTTTCTTCCTTTTCTTGTGTGTGTACAGGGCAAGGCCTTAACTTAGTTTCGTGTTCAAGTCTTGCTAGAACACTTTCTCCCAGGGAGATGTGGCGCGTCAAATGAATTTTTCAGATTCTGAATGTTGCAAATGTTGAACTGCAAGTGTGAAAATAAGAAGCCTTGGCGAGATTTAAAGGAGAAAGTGAAAAGAAAAAGGCCTGGTGTAGTAACTCCATTGCAAATGATAAAAAAGGGAAAGCACTCGCCGACAAATCGACAGCAACTATTCCTCCCAGTTACATTTTGGTAAGCATCTAGAACTCTTTCTCCTTTACTCTATATTTCTAGGAAGCCTACTATCACTGCACCTGTCAAAGGTTGACTTAAATCCAGACTTTTTTTTTTTGGTAATCGGTAATCAAGACTTGAGAGAATAAAAAACATGTAATTAAATTTTAAAATGGATAAATTTGGATAAAAAATGTCACCATTCTGATGTAGACTATAAAGATGAAAGTCTCCTAGAACCCCTAGTACATAATATGGATCAGTGTGTAAAAGGCACTGGAACATATGAATCCATGTGCAAGAGAGTCCATGGAACACTATTATGGTTCATTGAAAAAGAAGGAAATGGTGCCGTGTCAAGATTTGAAACCAATACAAGGTGAGAAGTTGATGGAAAAATAAAAAGGAAGTTTTGAAATAGAATATGGCAAGAGGCAGGCCAGAGGGCAGAGGGGGTGGTGGTGGTGGTGTTCATTTCAAGATCCAATCATGGATGGATGGGAATGGCAAGTGGGGCTGTGGCCTGTGAGTCACGCGTTCGACTAGAAAGTTGCGTGCCGAAAGAAGCCATGAAACGTGTTGTGTTGGTCCAACTCCAGCATGGGTAAAGTTGCAGACAAAAAGAGCTCACCAAGATCCCATGATACACATTACTAGTTTGCAATTTGCATCATGCTTAGGGTAGAAAGAATATTCATTTTCCTTGTTTACTTACTGTTGTCGATTTTGGTTCTGCTTTCACTGTCTCTAACCTAAATGTTAATGTTAGGGGATCTATCTATCTATCTATCTGAAAAGCAAGAGAGTCACCAATTTTAAAAACCTTAAGATTCTCAAATTTTAGTTGTTCTATTCTTTCTAAGGTAAGTCATCTTATCCATAGTTTTATCTTCCTTTAGAACGAAGCAGGGCTTGCTAGATGCGATCCATTCTATTTATTTTTTCTTGTTTGCAGATCATGACCTGATATTTTAATATTTCAATATTTTAAGTTTGTGTACAAACTAAAGGCAAGGTAGAAGCTTCCAATCCTTCACAATAGGAAACACTAACTTGGACCTAACAACGAATCACGATGTAACCAAGGACAATTAAACTAACCATGCATCTAACTAGGAGACATTCCACAAGCACAGCCTACAGCTTATGCATGTGTACATGACATATATGTGCCCAAAGGATTGGGGGCCTGGGGCTGTAGAGTATTAGAAGAAGAAGATGAGGGGTTGGAGATGATTCAACTTACTGTTGATTAAAGAGCAGAAAATTAAAGTCAAAGATGTCTTTGAACTTGCAGAAATTCTAGCAACTTGGAGTCTTCAATGAAGATTGAAATTGGTCACTTGGGGAAGGATGAGCAGACTTTCTATTTCAGTTGGTCTCTAAATTCAGTTTAATACTTTCAAAGCATGTCTCAGACAAATAAGAGACTGCTATTGTGTTTCCTTTTTTGTTTTTATTCATCCCCTGCTGTCTATTTCTGTGCAACAGCCTGTAGAGGCTCCCAAATGATTTGTTGAATGATCAAGTTTTGCTTTGAGCAAGTTCTTTATCCCCTTTTGTTGAACTATTTGACCAAATCTTTAGCTAGCTATTAGGTAGAGAAGTGCAATCATTGGATGAAGTTATATATCCAATGTATCATAGTCAATGTTAATTATCCCAAACTACATTCTGAGAATGCTTCATTCTTTTCCTGGATATTTTAAATATTGAACTGCCTACAAATGGACCATGCAATATATTATGAGGTTTTGCTGTCAGATGATGAAACAAGAAAACTAACCATAGAAAATCTAGACCAAGGATATGATAAAACAAAAAGGGAAATGTTTATCTTCATGAAAGTGGAATATTTTTGGAATCTAGTTGACTTGTGAGAATCTTTAGGCATGTCTGAAGTACTTAGTCTTGAATTCCATGCATTTAGTACAGAGAGACACCAGGTATAATTCTGCTAGATACTTGGTGGTTATTCTGGCATTCTCATGATAGTGGATTTCATGTGTGTGAGAGAGGTAGCTTATCATGGTATCTTTTTGTTTAATTAGAAGCATGAGATACTAAGTGAGGATCTTCAATTTCAGAAGTGAAAAATAGGTTAGTTAACTGTGAAGCAAGATGGCTAAAGTACCATAAGATATATGACCCCTTGGTGAGAATAAATAAAGTTGAGAAAAAAAAAAATCTCAAAATTTAATCTCTTGAAAGGTGCTTCAGGGAATTCTGGAGAAGGATTTTTCTGATAAGGGTTTGATTTTCACAAGAGCTTCATTTTTGGAATGCTGCTGTTTTTTTATTTCTCTTAATTAACATCTTAGTGTGCCTGATAAGTTATACTCTTATTCCTAGCTATTACATTACATGTAATGGATTTTGTTCTGCTGTAAATTCTAGCCATATATCTTGTTATAATTTGCTTCCTTAATCATGTGATCCTCTTTATTACTCTTAATTTAAGGAGCTGAGTCATTTTTAGCTCATGTCTTCTCTTTTTGACAGATTAATTGGATTGTATCGCACGTAGTGAAAAAGTAATTCCACAAAGTGTGTTGGTGCAAGTGCTGTGAGGACTCTTGAAAGCTTGATTCATTAATTGAAACAAAGAGTTTTTGCTGCTGTTCCTACATCAGTGATGTTACAAGCACCCTCCAGCTTGGTTTTTGCTTTGGGATTCGCTGCAGATGCAAATGACAGATCAGAATATCTCCTCCAGTACTCCATTAGTATAAAAATGAAGATTGTAAAGTAGAGCATTCCTATTAAATATTGGACTTCATTTGTAAACTTGAATTTGGATTGATGGAATTGGATATTCATTTGTAAATTGAATTTAGATTTTGATGGAATTGAATTTGGCTTTTTGGATTTTTTTTTTTAAATTAAAAAAAACCTATCCCGGCGTTTTCTAAACGCCGGCATAAGTATTATATATGCCGGCGTTTTTTAAAATCGCCGGCATAATGTATTATATGCCGGCGTTTCTCAAAACCGCCGCCATTAAAATAACTTTTCACGGCGTTTCTACACATATTTAATGGCGTTTTAGTAAACGCCGCAAAAAGTACTTTTGACGGCGTTTTATAAAAACGCCGTTAAAAGTGCCGTCGTAAGTACCCATCACCGGCGCTTCAATTTAACGCCGCTGTAGCTTTACGGCGGTGCTTTTGCCTGCGTTTGTTGCGGCGTTTTCGAACCGCCGGGAAAGGTTTATGGCGGCGTTTTTTGGCTTATGGTGGCGTTTTGAAAACGCCGCCGTAAGTGCTTTTTCTTGTAGTGTCTCTTCGCTAAATTGAAAACGGGGGGGGGGGAAAAAAAAAATATTAAAAAAAAAAAAAAAAATTATAAAAAACCCCCCCCCCTTTTTTTTTTTTTCCCCCCCCCCCCGGGGTTGGGGTGGGGGGGGGGGGGGGCTCCATACACAAACAAAAAAATTTTAATATTTTCTTTTTTTTATATTTTAAAAAAAAAAAAAAAAAAAAAAATATAAATTAAAAAAAAAAAAAAAAAAAAATAATATAATTTTTTTTTTTTCCCCTTATATTATATTCAAAATCACCCCACCATAATCAATTTTAATATATTTTTTTTTTATTTTTAATTTTTTTTTTTTTTTTTCTCCTTTCCCCTTCCCCCCCCCCCTTCCTTTTGGGGGGGGTGTGGGGGGGGGGGGCAAGATTGAATTCCATGATATAAAATCCACCAGTATCTAATATATTTTCCAACTTTACTACACATTATCTCTAATAACCAAAATCACCTTATTCCTGAAAAATAAACAAAAATACTCAATTAGCTCTCTTTTAATTAAATAAGTTGATAAATGCATGCATATCAAACACCCCCACACTTAAGTGTTTGCTAGTCCTCGAGCAAAATGAAACAATAAACGTAATACTGAAAATAAATAAATAAAAAACCTAACTCACTTTTGTAGGAATCATGGTTGCACTTAGCATGTGCAACAAGCCTTTAAACCCCTAGGTTACCCTAGTGGACGAGTTGTGTCTCGTAAGTGTTTGCAAAGAATATACACACAAAAATCTTAAGTGCTTTTCTAATTATTCTGGCAATAATAAGAGTATAAAGATAGATTTCAAGACAAAGATACTCCATTAAAGATTGAAGGGAATATAGGCATCCCCACACATAAGCTTTTTACGCCCTCTCTTGAGTCTAGGTCTAAGCAAACAATTCAATCGAGAAGTTTCCTTTTGTCTTCAGCCCACCAGTTCACCCTTAGATAAGACTAATCTAGGTACCAAATAATACCAAGAACTCGAGATCTAAGCAATATTGACCTTCTTAGACATTTCACCTTTATAAGCGCATTAATTCACTTACTTCTTTAATGCACACAATTCTAGTCCGTGCAATGTCTTGCCTCTTAAGCTTTCTCGATGGCCTATGTAATGAGTGTTGGGTCAGCCGCTCTCAAGCTAGGTGGCCTTAAGGGACTAGATGTAGAACACCCCTCGAACTTACTTACTCAAACCAACTAGGCTAAAAGCCAAGACTGGACCAAAGACACCCCAACTGTTTGACTCGAGGCATGATGTTGGTGACACCGAGACCCGGTTACTAAGGAGGAGGTCGAAATTTAAACTTCAATATGTTTTTTTTTTTTTTTTTTCCTCTTCACATTATGCTTCAAGTCAATTCACATTTAAAGAGTCTAAAATCAGTCTTAACTTGTCACCATAAGCACAAGGCAATACAAGACCACTAGATGGTCTGACCTTTCGAACTACCCGGAGTTCCTATTTTCCAATTCAACCTTAGTCTCAAAATGTAAAACCCATTATTACTCTCTCAAGAAGGTGTTTATCACATCAGATGGAATTTCTAAAACCCTTAAACTCTCATTTTGTATTTAAGGAATTAAAAGATAGTTCTTACCAAAACCAGAAGGAAATATATATATATATATATATATATATATATATATATATATATATATATATATATATATATATTTAAGCACTTTTAATCATTGTGATAATGCTCTACCAACTATCAACGAGTCCTACTTGATTTGACACCCCCCCCCACACACACACTTAAATTATGCAATGGCCTTAGTGCATGCAAGATATAAAGGAAAAGAAGAATATAAGAGAAGCAAATAGCGGAAAGAGTGTACCCGATGCTTGAAATTGTGATAGAGCACGCATATACACAGAAAAATAGCTAAATAAATAAATTAACTGCAGAAAAAGAGAGAGAGAGAGAGTTTAGGACGTACTTGAAGCGCAATCCACGTGATCTTTCGAACAAGAAATACACACGTGGGATCGGAGGGATGGGGATTTTTAAAAATTAACCTAAACAACCCAATCTAAGGAAAATATTACAATTGAAAAGTCATAAATATAATTATATATAAGAAATAAAAGATAACAACTTAAATTGATTATCAAACCGCTATTCTTGCAGTTACCTACAAAACAAAAGAAAAAGATATTAGTTAAATAATCACACAAAAAAATTTTAAAACACTAAAACTACTCTAAACATTATGCCTAATTGACAAAAATTAATCCTAGCAACCGTGCTTTGGTTCCCCGGCAACGGCGCCAAAATTTGATCATGTCGCTAACCAATCAAAAATAAAATCTTATATTAATCTACTTAGCAGAAAGTACGGGGTCGAACTATGGGGAACTAAAATGCTAAGTTATAAAAATTGAATTCAAAAAAACTAAATTTAAATTAAATCTATTAATTAATGCAAAAACTTTAACTATGAATATGTGAAGATCTTTGGGATTTCGAATCCCCAATGCGTTTCACTAATTGATATAAAACTCTACACTTCAAAGAAAATTAGGGATGGTCTTCCTAGATATGCCCTATTTTCACAAGACTATCGCCCTTTGCCGAAGCTTGGCATGCTTAGTTTTTTGAGCTATAGAACATCTTTGGTCAGACTGAAACACAATCGACTAGAAGATGTAGAACAATCAAATTAATGAAATAAGCATGGTTCATCTACATCCCAAAGAAAAGAAACTAGCTACTCATTATCGCAAAGTTCATAAGACAAGAAACTAGCTACTCATTATCGCAAAGTTCATAAGACAAATAAAGATGAAATAGAGAGAGAGAGAGAGAGAGAGAGAGAGAGAGAGAGAGAGAGAGAGAGAGAGAGAGAGAGAGAGAGAGAGAGAGAGAGAGAGAGAGATGTGGTCTTCTTCTTAAGCAATGAGAGAGATGAGAGCCAAGATCCGTGTTCGCCGTCTTCCCCTGTTCTCTGTGGCTGGCTTCTCTTTTATGTATCCTGCACACAATGAATTCCTTCTCTTTACCCATCAATTCGACCTTTATTCATTCTAATTTTGGGAAAACTCAAAACTATAAAGTTGTAGACATATTTGATTTCATTCCATAGCATCTTGAATCACCACAATCCGAGCTCATGCGAGAGAGATATGACCAAAATACTGAACGTGAGTCTATTTACATGATTTTGAAATTTATTACCAATTTTGTTCCTTAGACCTCCACTTGTTTCCAATTTGGCTAAGAGATGCTCTCTTGGGCAGCAAGATTGAATCTCATGATTTAAAATCCACCAATATCTAATCACATTTTGAATATCTAATAAGATTTTTTTTCTTCAAAATTTTCCTTTAACCCACGTTTATAGAAAGAGAAAGAATAAATACGAAGAAAATATGTGTGAGAGAGAGAGAGAGAGAGAGAGAGAGAGAGAGAGAGAGAGAGGGGAGAATAAATAATTTGAGGAATTACTTTTTAACTAGGGATGACATTTATACCCATTATTTTACCTTTAAAAGTTGTTCTCAATATTGAGAGGAGGCCAAATAGTAACATTTCATATGTGAAAAAAGAAAAAAAAAATGAAGAAAATTAATATAAAAATTGAAAAACTAAGATAATTATAAAAAAAAATTAAAAATCCAGGGGCCATGGCCCTCGGCCCCTTAGTCGGTCCGCCCCTGGGTGTATGTATATAATCATCCCCTGCATAGATGTTTTGCGACAAATCTTTGTGACAATATTAATTAAGAATTAAATTAAAAACAAAATGGATGGTTTTGAATCTTAATCACGCATGTTAATTGCACTTAACTTGTTACCTAACTTGTTAACCAATTGCCAATTCCACAAACTAAAACCATTGACATCATCCTTTTGATAGGGAAGGGGTTTTCCTATCTCAAAGTTTTTCAAGATGATATTCTTTCGGAATATCAAGGGTGTGAGGTAGAAGGCAGGGATCATGCTTTTGCAAATGCAATATTTTTTATTGATGTTATGTTTCCTTTTTCTTCTTCTTGCCTTCTTTGTATCATATTTAACTGAGCAAGTTGCACTGGCACCCCAAAATGGAGGTCTTAAAGCAATGACGCCCCACTTTATGTTTAAAAATCACAGAGACACAAAATTGGGTTTTTATTTGATATAGTTGTCAAATTTATCACTAAAAACAGTTAAATTACTGTTTATTTTCAAAAATGTTGGAAAATGCCATGTCAGCATTTTGCCACATTGGCTTCCATTGGTTTTGATGATAACAAACATGAAACTTGAATTCACCATGTTTTGATGATAAACATGAATTAGAATTCACCATGGAAAAACATGTAAATAACATGCATATGAATGAGTGTTTATTTGCTGTTAATTATCATTCATATCTTCCAATCATTCATGTTTTTATCATCATCAAAAAGGGAGAGATTGTTGGGAAATGCCATGTCAGCATTTGCCACATCAGCCTCTATTGGTTTTGATGATAATAAGCATGAATTACTAATGGCTATATTGAGTTATGATGTTTTAGTTCAAGATGAGAACAAGTGGACCAACTCCAAGTCAAAATCATATGCTCAAGACAAAGCCAAGATCATGCCAAGATAGACATGAAGATGGACATGAAGTCTAAGTCAAGATGACCATGCCAAGATGGACATGAAGATCGTTGCACAAAATCAAGTCGAAGATCAAGACTTAGGCTGAATTAGGGCTAGGACACTCTCGCATACACATTCATGTAAATGCATCAATTATATGTAATTCATATTACTAGAGTGACCTAGGACATGTTAGTGACGTGTACAATACTTAGGGTTGACCAAAAAGTCCAAAAACCCAAGCCATGTCCCAGCCCCAACTTAATTTAGCAAAACAGGGCTCAGACGGTCGACCGTCTGATTTGCTGTGATTGATTCCAAGTCACAGAAGCTCAAACGGAATTTTTGTCTGGTCAGACGAAATTGCGTCTGGGTTTAACTAAGCCATAACGGCTAGTTTGCAACGGCTCTTTTTTGAGACGGATGACCGTCTGCCCAGGCGGAATTTCGTCTGGTGTAAAAACAGCCTATAACGGCTAGTTTAACCGTTCTTTTCAGACGGATGTCCGTCTGGGCTGAAAAGTGGACTTAAAATGTGTCTGTTTTCTATCCGTTGGGGATTGGGTTTTTGCACTCAAAGGTGCTCTATATAAACCCAATTCACCTCATTTGAGAGGAAGAACACTCACACTTGATCACCCACTCCCCAAGTGATCCTAAGCTCTCAAATTGCAAGAAAGCCTTGTGCTTTGCCTTTCACCTTCTCCCCAACCTTGAAGAACATACCAAGGTGTTAAAATAAGCTTGTGGAAGTCAAGCTTGAGGTGATTGAAGGCTTTGGTGGTGCATGCATTTCATATCTTGAGCATATAACTCTTATTGCATCACACACACACAAGAGGTAAAGTGTCACACCTCTTGTTAAGGTAACATCCTTCTCTTGTAACTGTTTTCAATTCTAGTCTAGGTAGATTAGAATTGGTTTTGGGTACTCTTGCCTGTGAACAAAGATTGGTTGGGTGCTCTTGCCCTAAGATAAACAAAGATTGTAAAGGGTGCTTTTGCCCCGTAACAAAGATTGTAAAGGGTTTGATCTCTACCCATTGTATTGAAAGAGAATCACTAGTGGAATACTCTCTTGAGGCCAAGAGAGGAGTGGACGTCGACTTGCAAAGTCTATAAAATACTTGTTTTGTGGTTGATTGTATTGTTTAATTTTATTTGAATTTTCAATTTACCTTTTATTTCTGCACAAACAGAAAAATTGGGACAATCCACTAGTTGCAACCTAATCACCCCCCTCTAGGTTGCACCAACAAAAATTATCCCTATAATAAACTGTCTCGCATGTTTTTAGTGACAAATTAGACAAATATATCCAATAAAATCCAATTTTGGGGTCTATGTGCTTTTTAAACATAAAATGGGGTGTCACTGCTTTAAGGCCTCCATTTTGGGGTGTCAGTGCAATTTTCTCTTTTTAATTTAATAAAATGACATTTTTGCAAAAAAATTGTTATCCCTTCCAAGTCCTTTAGTAAATTCTTCCAAAAATATTTCCACAACATTAAAAATTGTGGGGGGGGGGGGGGGAGAAAGAAAGAAAGAAAAAGAAAAACATGTTGCATTGTTTACTCATCCATTGGATCCTTCAAACTTTATGCAAAATAAAAAAGATTTGCTCTTTTGAGAGTGCGACTCCTTTTTCCACACCAAATTCATTCGGTTCAATTAGGTATTGATAATTATGGCCAATACCAAGTACATAATTAGTGGCTTCAAATCCAAAAGGTTAATCAAACTTGTGCATAACATTTTCACCTCTCAATACCCAAATGTAGTTTTGATACTCGTCACCTAATACATATTAACGCCCTAAGATTACTATATGAAGTTTTGAGTGAAAAAGAAGATCCAACTAAAATCTTTTGGAGTGGTATTGTAAATCTTTTCTTAGGCATCGTTAGTAGGAAACTGATTCATTCCTTTCAATCAAAATGTCTTTATTTAGGTATCTCCTCAACGATGGAGAAAATTAGTAGGATTCCAATATAAACAAATAACCTCCTTGGCAATGCCTATATATATGAAAGCTATGATATTTCTATGTCAATGCAAAGTTTTCATAAAGAACATTACTAGTACAAGCTTTTGGTTAGAAATGGCTTTGCTCAAGCTCCACTTGGTCTTTTTCCTACTCCTCTCTTTTATCTTCTTTGCTCAATCTGCTGGTGAGTGTCTCTCTACCCAAGGTTTAAGAATTTTTTTTTTCTTGATTTCATTGTTAAGAGTTTAGTTATTTATTGATTTTTAATTTAATGTGAAATTGTGAACATATGTATGAGGCAGAAATCGAAGAAGATATTAGCAGTGGCAAATGTAACACCGTTGATCCATGCAAAAACCAGGTAGACTGTAACAATCTCTGCAAAAGCAAGGGCCTCAATTTGGGAGGAAGATGCGTCGCAACCCCTGAATCATTAAATGGTCTTAGGACTTGTTGCTGTGTCACTACAAATTAAGTGGATTTCACCCCCAAAAAAATGTTTGGGTGTGAGAGAGTGTGAGATGTTCTAAATAAAACTTTTGACATGTTTAATTTATAATTAATTTTGTATTAAATCATTCCTGTGGGAGTGGAATCATATTGGTGGACCGACTCATAATAGTCTCATCCATTTGTAAGTACGATGGCTCTATGACATTGTAGTATTCATTTACTAATTATATGATATCCAACTCTTGTTTTTTATGAAGAATGATTTTTTTTTTGGTAAGGATGAAGAATGATATGATATGATATGATATCCAGCTCTCTTTAAACATATTCTTTTAAAACAAAATAAGAAAAAGTAATTCGAATATTATCAACTATTAGATTGATTACCCATTTAATAACAAAAGATTTAAAAAAAAAACAGTTAAATTAAATAAAATTGAAACAAATTAGCTTCAAAATAGTTCTTTAGTAGAGATCCATGTTTTTTTGTAATGAAACTGTTCATTGAAGAAGGGGCCGAGGCCCAAAAAGTACAGAAGAGTCATCTTGGGAACCAAGAGAGGAATGTGGCCACTCAGTCCTATAAGAACAAGTGAGTGCCTTCCGGGCTAGGGAATGGGCTGAGCCATTTAGCACCCAAGAAATATGTCCAAAATCACAATATCCAAACTGCTCCTTAAGGATTCCTATATCAAACAAGATCCTAGATATTGGCGATGGAGGGTGAGGGTCCTAAGATACAATAAGACTGACTGCCACTTCACAATCTGAGAACACTCGTATAAAACCACGATGGCTGCACTCAAGAAGTGCTGATCTAATTGCCAAAGTTTCACCGATTAACGCCTCTCCATAAGATATTTGTTCAGATACAGAAACCACTACTTCACCTTCATAATTCTGAATTGCAAAGCCGATGCCACCACTATTGTTTTCAAGGGAAAACACTGCATCACAGAAGACCACCCATGCATCTCGATCAAGCCCTTAGTGGAGAAGTCGTTAGTTTGCGTCTCACTTGTGGTATATATAATGTCCCCATCTCCAATATATAAAAGGCTCCCTCCCTAAACAACAACAACAACAACAAAAAGGACATGGATTTTGCGCATGTGCTATTTAAACTACTAAAGTGAATTCCCCAGTTTTCCCTCCAAACCAAAACGGTTCGATTGAGTGAAACCTGCCCTAATGGACCGAACTGAACAAGCCCCTCAAAATTTCAAAATCTTAAATTCATTCCCAAAACCCATTCGTCTTCCAAAGACGAGTTCTCGGACAACTGAGAGCTTTGATAGGTTGTAGGCCTCACTTCCTTTTTGCTTCAAATGCCTAATCTCCTTCAACCATTCCGACGTCCCCCACCTTTTAAGCCACCATCCTTTGTCGTCACCATCTTTCAGGTGCAATGCGAAGATGGTACAATCCCCTCCGCTTTGGTTCTCAAAGGCTATTCCATCAACTCACATGTTCCAATAGTCCTCAGACGGGCCTTTGAAAATGTGAGACTACTGAACTAGATCCTCAAGTTGCAAGAAACATTCTGTATTTTTTTATTTTTATTTTTCTTTCTAGAAGAACGATCTCCTTCTTGTCGATCAGTTTAGTCAGCTTAGTTCAGCTCACTCTTCTGATATCTTATTTTCTTTCCTTGAATTCTCTAAGGCTCAGGCTGTAATTAAGCTGCTAATGATTGATGTACCCTTTGGAGTGCTGCTATCAAGGGGGCCTAGATTCATCACTAGTTGCTTTGGTAACTGCTCGTTAATTTTCTAGCACAAAAACTTCATTCTTTCTATGTTGGTCTTGAGGTACTTTCAAGTGCTAAATATATTTTTATGATATGGAGATGCTACAGAGAATGAGGTTTTTATATCTAAATGGTAGAAATAGTAGAATTCTAAATGATCAAAAACATGGTTTTTATTGAAAACAATCCATATATTCAATGGAAAGGCTAGAGAGAATGAGGTTTCACTCTTGAAAAACAACAGTAGATCATATATGAAAACTAACATGAGAACAGATCTAACATGCTTTATAAATCAAATCAATGGAATGATCATAGCTTCATGAAGATATCACATGATCTCTTCTAGAATCAACTATGTAGATCAAGGAATCATTCGAATGGATGGAGATTCATTCACAACTACAGAGGTTGAAGAAGAGGTGTTTGCAAGGATGCAATACCATCTTCATAACCACAACAAAGATATTAAATTAATACAAGAGTAACTCAGTAGAAGATTATAAGATTACTAACCTTAATGAGGATCAATCAATGAAGAACTTGAGAATTTGCAAGTAGAGCTTCCACAACACCAAAGAGAGGGCTTGAGAGAGGCTTCCCACGTTCTACAGAGGTTTTAGAAACAAAAGGGGCTAAGAACCATGAATTCCTATTAAATAGAGCATCAAAACCCTAATCAAAAGATCTTACACAGATCTTGTCAGCAATGGGTCGATTGGCCCAGTCAACCCACTCAGTCGACCCAGGCTAACACCTAGCCCAAGTTAGGGAATTGAAACACCAAACCTCATCATTTTCAAAGGGGCTTCTCCGAACTCACCTAGCATAGAGGAATGCCTTCAAACCATGTCCAACTAGGCTTTAAGTCCATCAACCAAGCTCTTCTTCATCAAGGTCCAGTTTCTTCCCCAACTCTGACAAAGTTTCCAAGTATGGAACACCATCATCAATTTCCATGGGTCTAGGTCAAATACCATGTCTTCCATTGAGATAGCCCATAATTGCCTTCTTCCTTCACTTCAGGTCTTCGGACCTACAAACAACAAGGTTTTCGGGTTAAGGTTAGGGTTAGATTTCACACCACAGCCCTTTGATATCTCAAGCAAAGATACCCAGTTGGATACCTTTCCATCACAACTACACCACATCATTCACCATCATAACATAATCAGTTGTTCAATATCATAAAGTGATAAAGTATATTGAAACATCACATCCAGCAGGTATACAATAGAATTATAATGAATTATACAACTATAGTAAGGTACATGATTATTGAACAATATAAAAAATAACTGATTTATCATATAGCATGTTATTGCATATAAGCAAGAAAGTGTGTCCTTACCTGTAATTATGTAAATGCTTTCTAAAGTGCAATCAAACCACAATTACAAGACTTCCAATAAACTCAGAGAACACCTAAACATAAGGTTACAAGAACATATTAAGGACATGAGTCAAATCAAAGCAAACACAAATCTCATCTAGTCACTATGACTCAGCCGGATGCTTGTAATGGTTGCTTGGGTCAAGCGACTGCCCCTATTACAGACAGTTTTCAAAGTCCAAAATTCTAACTTTTGATCACCCAATTCCAATCCGATTTGAGGATGATTTAAGTTCGAATTTCATTCTTAATTAGTATATAACAAAGGTGCAAATCAGTAACCTAAAATTAACATAGATCCATAACCCCATTCATCTCCCTTGATTAGATCCATCTTTTATTCGATTGCAAGGATTTGTTTTCGGACAGGATCTTCCCAAAATCATTGATTAGGGAAATTCCTTATTCTCTATATCATAGGTTTGGCCTTAGGGTCTATCCACAACTTGTGTTCTACTACTGATTGGTCTATACCAGGCATGTAATATGCCGACCAAGCGAATATATCAAAATTCTTCTAAAGGAAACCTTTCAGTTCTTCTTTGAAGTCTCTTGTTTGCTCGGACCCGATGAAGGTTGTTCTTCCTTCATCATCAGAATCAAATTGAATTCACTCCAATTTTTCAACAGGTTCGGGTGTCACATCCACCCAGCCAGTATCCTATCTGGCATACCCGGGATGTGATCCACAGCTCGAAGATACAGATCGAGTGGCCATGCCTCCCACATACACGATAACATAATCATGAACAATATAATCAATGTATAAAGTAAACAATAAATAGATCAACTGAATGAGAAAAGAGTAATTAATCAGAGTGCGGAAACATTAAGTAACAACTTCTAAGTAACAGAGTCTCAAGAGAAAGAGTGATCAGAAGTCACTCCTTCACAATCAGCGGAACAGTGATAAATCAAGTTAAGTTACACTCAGTGTTATGAACAAATCCATAGGAACTAGAGAGAGAATATCCAAATGATTACAATCATCCAGGGAAATGGGGCCTACACATAGGTTTCCTCTATCCTAATGATATCCTCTTTGAAAGTATGGATGAAGTAAACCCAATGTGGCCGCTCCCTCACTAATGTGGGGCTAACCCTGGTACACACTATAATCCTCCTTGGTATAGCAATCCTGACTCTCCGTGTAGCCATCACCCGAAGGGTAGTATGCGGGATCATAGCTCGGGTCATAGAACATGCCATCAAGGTCTTCTGTACCTGCAATATAATCTAACAAATTGCACCAAAGGAATGAGTTCAAAAGAACTCAACAAGGCAAGTCGTTTCATAATCCACAGTTCATTCAACACAAGTCAAAATAGGATGCAATATGATATGAGACAATGATGATTCTAACCTTAAGTATGCTAGTCTTTAAGGTAGACATGCTTTAAGTCATGGCATCATACTTCTCTGAGTCGTCAGTCACTCCCCCTCAATCATAAGATATCTTGGGTCTGCCCGGGGAAGTTCGGTAAAGTCATCTCAAAACCATGGTTGGGGATTTAGTCACCACTCTCTCACATCACCATTTGGCATAAGTACTGGTGCATGTCACAGTAAAGCCTAGCCCAATGCAAGTCATCTACTCAGTCATATCATGTCAGATCCAGATATGTCCATTCCTCGCCCCCGGTGATCCTTTTCGGTATCCTTCACACTAGAGTCAGCGTAATCCTGGATTACGGACTCATCAACCCTATTGGTCATCCACATATAGTAAACGGGAAGCTCTCACATTCTCTCACGGGTTGGTTACCGGTCTTGAGCGCCCGTGAGTCCAAGTCTATCCATATGCAACCCTACCAATAAATGGCCCCTTTTCAGGTATCCGCAATATAGTTCAAATCCTCTCACGAAGTGGGTACCGGTCTTGAGCGCCCTTCAACCATATTCTACCACGGGTCATTCGGTCTCAATACCCTTCCAATTTGGGTCTGATACGACAAGGGAAATCCTAACCATACACCTAGACAATCCTATACATGTCATCCAATAACCCGGGAAAGCGTCGATGGACACCTTCGGGGAATATCCCATACTACTCCCTCCAATGTCCAAGGACAGAAGTGTCGAAAGGACACCTCTCAAGTCATACGTAGTCAATCACAATCTCAATCTCATCATATTATACTAAATCAATAATTCGTCATATAAACAAATACATATCATAACATGATTGATCATACATGAATCATAAAGTAAAACTGAGCATGATATTCTAAATGATATATACATTCTATTACTGATAAGAAAACACATAACAATCATGTACAGTAAAGGATTACTCATATGATCATAACCAATAAGTTCCCATAATGTAAGCATGTTGGTAAAATTAACATACTTGAGTTAACGACTGTCCTTACCTTACTCAAGTTGTAAATAGATTCAATGATTACCAAGTATGGTCCCAAAATCAGTGTTGATACCCTAGATAATCATACAATTAATGTCAGAGAAGAAAACAATTGAATTGGGGTTCAAACGGATCAAATTGGCTGAGTACAGGGCCTTAACAACTCTAGGTTGACTGGCTTGGTCAACTGTCAGTCGACCAAGCAGTTGACCAAGACTTGTTATCTTCAGGACAGCAATGAAAACTTGATCCGAAACTGCCCTTCCGGTTCTCCGATCGTCATGAAATTTGGAGGGCATGTTTATAACAGTCAGAGGATACTACACGCTAATTTTCATGATGATCCAACGGTTCAATCAAAAATACCCAAATCGAATTTTAGGTTCTATATGATGCTTAGCAAGAATTAAATTGGAACTTATAGAAATTGAAAGGGATGATAAGAATCAATCAAATGAGTGCTAAGAATCAAGCTAGAATCTTAATTTCATTAAAGCCTAAGCTTATCATGCATCTACATATCAGATTAGAATCAAAATAGGTTAGATTGAATAGAATCAAAGTGACGGAGTGCAATTAATCTCATTTGAATCATAGCATAGCAAGAGTGGGGGAGGATTAAGAAATTGAAAAGGGGGGAAACTCATGGTTAAGTGTTTGCAAGGTTGCAGCACTTCAGCCATGGTTTCAAGATCATTAATTGATAGAAACATGAATAGATTAGAAGAGGAATAGAAGAAATCATACCTTGAGTTGATGATTAGTGTATACAATAAAGAATGGAGTCCAAGATCTTCCTAAACATCAAGGAGTAGCCCAAGAGAGTGTCCAACCTCGAGCTCTGGAGTGCAAATGATTAGTTTAGGTCCTCA
This sequence comes from Hakea prostrata, assembly GCF_041222555.1. NCBI lineage: Eukaryota > Viridiplantae > Streptophyta > Magnoliopsida > Proteales > Proteaceae > Hakea > Hakea prostrata. The sequence goes on from NW_028291323.1 coordinate 58,777, forward strand.
ATCATGAGTTCCAAAGTAAACTCGAATTCCATTACTCTTGGTAGACTGGCTGGTCGACTGTCAGTCGACCAAGCACTCGACCAAGCTATGACAGCAACTTCAGGAGTGGATTCGGAAGGCTATACAGGGTCAAATCGAGCGGGGTTTTCTCCTACATGTCAATCAACAAGTCTAGTTTCAGAAAATACCTTCGGATTGATCACGGGGTTTCGGGAAGTGATTCAACTAATTTAATCTTCATCGATGCGCAGATTTTTACTCAACACTGACAAGGTGCACAAGTGAGGGGCATCATTGTCAATGTCCATGGGCTCAGCATCCAGCATCGAATCATCCACTAAGAGGGCCCACAGGTCTATTCTACCACCACTTCGGGTCTTCGGACCTGCAACAGAATAAAATCCGGGCTGGGTCAGGGATAGGATAAGGCCGGATTTTACATCGGGTCTCTGCATTTCATCTTCGTCTTGATCATCACGAACCTTAATTGATAGGGTTGTTGCCTTTCTGGGCCCAACTTTATCCTTCAAGTACGAAACATAACGTTGTCGGGAGGTTTTTTGATCAAAAGTTACCTCTCCTATCCCCTTATCAGTAGGAAATTTGATCTTCATATGCTTGGTCGACACCACTACCCCCAATTTCGTAAGGGATGGCTTCCCGAGTATCACGTTGTACGCTTGTAGCTCCTAAATGACCAAGAAGTTTACCCGAATAGTGGTTTCTTTAGTGTAATTTCCAATTGTTAGGTCCAATGTACAGATCCCTCTACAATTGCTGATGATCCAGTAAATCCAAACAAATGAGTAAAAGATGGTTTAAAAAAATCCTCCTCCATCTTTAGTTTCTGGTATGCATCATAAGACAAAAGATCTACAGATGATCACGTGTTTGCCAATACCCTGTGTACCTCCCGACGGCCGATCTCGACCTTGATCATGATCGCATCGTCATGGGGTGTGCATACACCTCTCTCATCTTCCTCATTGATTGTGATGCTTTCCTCCACATTCGACTTCTTTCTCTTTTGCACCTCTCCTAAACCCACAAATTAGATTTGGCCTTCAGTTTTCTAAGGGATTCAGGCTCTGGGCCCTCGAATATGGTAAGGACTGGCGATCAGCTGGCTCCTACAATTTCTTTTCCCTTCTTGGATTGGGGAGCTTCAGCCTAACGATCTTTGCTTCCCGAATGCTCCCTTCTTTCTTCACCAGTGGATGTTCTTTCCGGTCATCTCCTCGGCCTTTCACGAAGTTAGATAAGTGCCTCTGGGATATTTATTCTTTCAATATCCGCTTTCAAATGTCTACACTCGTTCATGTAGTGACCATAATATTTATGAAAACGACAATACTTCTCCATGTTCCTTTCTCCAAATGTGGCTATCATCTTCAGGGGCCATCTTAAAATATCTAGATCCTTGATCTGCATTAAGATCTCCGACCGTGGATTAATTATTATGTGTACTCTACCTGATCGGGTGAACATTGTCTCCATTCCGAACATGTTTTCCAACCCCTATAGTTATTCGGCACCTTTGACCCTTGGCCTTTCTCTGATGCTTTTTGCTCTTTATTGGCTATTTTCATTTCTACTTGCTGAGCATCAAGAATTTCTATCACTTCTGCCTATTTTTTACATCTTTGCAGGAGCTTTGGATATGTGGTTGGCAAATCTTGCAACAACAGTTCCAAAAGTCGCCTTTTGGTGAGCCCTATGAAGAGAGCTATCTTGGTGATGAGGATAAGATATGCTGAGCTAGTTTCGACCACGGTCGGGTTACAAGTTCTGGATGGAGATGGCTTCAACCATGGTCGGGTCAAGAAACCTAGTCGGGTCGGTCCAAAGTTCAAATTAGTAGCCAATACGAGGATAAAGGGACTTTACGATGATGAGGATAAACATGGTCCAAAGAATTCGGGATACGTGATTAAGTTATAAACGGTAACTACCATTTGGACTATCGTGTTTAGAAAGGTAAATGCCTTCATCTCCAAAGAAGGGTAAAACCCTAAGATCCAAAGGCCACCAAGAAAAGGTATGAACTGATCCAACGGTCAGGAACAAAAGGTAAAACTTATTTAAACAAGAGAGTTAGCATAGTGAATGTATTTGAATTGTTTCCCTTCATTACTATATTCAATTCAAGCTCTACAACTCGTCAGAGCTCTGTGATCGATTCCATTACTAACTTAGTCTTCGAAGGTGGCCACCCGACAGCCTGGTCGGGCCACGTCTAACCTTGTTTTGTGAACTATCATGAAGGAACGAAGGCTAAATAGGTTTGGACACAACAAAACACAACACAATGGCTTCAGCTTTTCACAATGGAACTACTATTGTTCCCATTATTTCCTCCCCTAAACAAGATTACTACATTAAAACCACCCCTATAAAATCCAATTCTAATTGTGACACGTATTTTTGTTTGAATTAGAATCCAACAAATAAACTGAAAATTGTTGAATCTGGATACTTAACAGCATGACATACATCCATTCATTAACTTTATTCATAACAAAAATGTGATAGTAATTGTACAGTGGAGTTCCCACACCTAAATAACAGAGCCTAGTTTTATCTTACACTAGATATATCCACTTAGAAGAACTTGGAATAGAAAACCACTCAATTATGTGGATTCATGTTCCCAACCAATTCGATTTTCAAACATAATTCTGATATGGGAAAAATAATTATCGAACTGGGTCTGCCCTTGGTTCGACCCTTGACTCCGGTCGGGAAGAAACGGACAGACTCGCATCCGAGAGGCCCGGGTTTAAATATAGCTTGCTGAGGAAGAAATCTGACACAGCCCACAGGCACGCTCGATTCCGTAATAATCGGAGTGGACGAATCGTCAAGGAGACGGTTAACGACACTTACGGGAGCAAACGATTGTGCTTACTCAGATAACTGTCATACTATGATCGTGCAGTTATTCATTATCCCACCAACAAATGGATCTAATCGTTGAGATCGGACGGCCACCCGAAGAAGGCTCAAGTAAATCCAACGAAGGAGATTTGAAGGTAAACACTATAAAAGACATGACCTACTTACAAAAGAGTTATCTGAATCGTATTCCTTATATTCGTATTCATACTTTTGCTCTATACTCAAGCAGAGCCATTTATGATCAGTTCATCAACTGGCTTAGCCTTCGGAGGTGGACTTCGGACCCCCGCGGTCGGGCCACATCTGATGATTGTTTTTGCAAGTCATTCATATGTGATCTAAGGGCTAAGTGGATTTTGGACGCATCATTTGGAGCCGTCTGTGGGAATCGCTTTAGAAAGTCATGGTTACTAGATCATCAGCAGAAATAGCAGTGAGAGGTTGGCACTCAACTTCTAGGAGGAAACAATCCAGATGATATTCCTGAAGGAAGACTACCTCATGAAGTATGAGAAGATAGTGGACGAGGGGGCAATGACCAATTGCATCCCCTTGATCTACTCCAACAGCAGTTGGATCAACTGAAGCTCCAATTTCTGGAGATAAATCAAACGCTTCGGACATTGGTCAAGCAAGTGGTGGCGCCGCAAGCTCCTGATCAAAGCGAAGCGGGAAGGCGTGTAAGAGAAGGCGAGGAGGTATTCACCTCTCTTCCACAAAGGCATTCCCCACGAAGGGAAAGAAGGCTTCTAGAGGACCAGAATGTTGGTCAGAATTTCCGGGAAGATACCCGGAGACAAGGCAAAGAACCAAGAAGAACTGGGGAACTCCTTAGAAGAGATGAGCGATTCGAACAACCGCAAGGAAGCACTATGCATTCAACGACAAGGTTGGAAGCAGGAGTGCAAACTCACTCACCAACCCCCAGGCGTGCGGTTTGGGACAACGCTCGCGTCACCAATGACCATTCAATGCATATTGGCCAAGAACTAGCCAATATTAATCAGAGGCTCGGACAACTGACTAGAGGAAGAATAACTAACGACATATATATTCGGTCATTAGAAAAACCCCATTCGCCGAAGCGATAGCCGGATATAAATTTCCTCACAATTTCCGGGTATCAACTTTTTCTTCGTTCGACAGTTCGGGAGATCCTATCGCTTATATCAGTTACTACCAGCAGACTATGACAGTGGCTGGTAATTCAGATGAAATTCTTTGCTGGGTATTCGGTTCATCTCTGACTGGAGCAGCACAGAAGTGGTTCTCAAACCTTCCTACGGGAAAGATTGTGGACTTTGAGGAAAGTTCATTGGTCGATTCCAAAGCAAAATTCAGATCAAGAAGACTGAGGAAACCGTTTTACTGTTAGACAAGGAAAAGCAAATCGATTCGGGAATATCTAAAAAGATTCAACAGGGTCACGATGGAGATTGAGAATCTAGATGAAAAGGTAGCTAAAACTGCTTTGTTCACTGGACTCACCAATCGCAGACTATTAGAGTTGTTACTTAAGGATATGCCTACCACCTATGCTAAATTGGTGCAAAGGTGTTAGAAACAGGAGAAAGTAATAGAGATCTTGGACGCGCGTCAGGGAGACACAAAGGCTCCTACAAAAGAGCAGAAAGCTCCCGAGAAAAAGCAAAAGCCCAAGCAACACGTTCGGGGTCGAGTTGGAAGGCCCCGGGCGGCGTGGCGACAGAGGTCTCCCGATCAAAGCGAGTATACACCCTTGAATACTCCTCGGACATACATCTTAAATATCATCAAAGGGTAAAATATCCTAAAATGGCCACTAAAGCTTCCGACAAAGCCTGGGGAGCAAAATATGGAGAAGTACTACTATTTCCATAAGGATTACGGACACTATACCAATGAATGTAGGCATTTACAGGGCTGATATTGAGAGATTGATATTGCAAGGTCATCTATCCGGCTTCGTCAAGGGGAGACAGACAAAACCACGAGGAACCAGTGACAAAAGGGAGCGTTCGGTAAGTCGGGAACGGCCAACTGAAGCTCCTCAATCTAAGAAGGGCAAAGAAGTGATCGATGCTACTCGATCACCCATTTTGACAATATTCGGAGGACCCGAACCTAAGTCACTCCGAAAGTTGAAGGCCAAATCCAAATTTATTGGAATTGGAGAAGCACAGAAGCGGAAACGACAGAATGGTGAGGGTTCGATCACCTTCGGTGAAGAAGACGAGAGAGACGTATGCATACCTCATGATGACGCCATAGTCATCAAGGTAGAAATTGCACGCTGAGAGGTGCATAGAGTATTGGTTGACATAGGGTGTCGCTGCAAACCTTTTATCTTATCGGGGTTATCAAAAGCTCAAAGTCGAGGAAGATTTAATGGAGCCCTCATCTACCCATCTTTACAGCTTTGCTAGGTTGTCAGTGATAGCTGAAGGATCGGTACAACTAGATTTATCAGTTGGAAGCTTCCCCAAAGAAGCTACAATTCAAGTGAACTTCCTGGTGGTTTGGGAACTTCCGGCTTACAACGTCATTCTCGGCAGGCCATCCTTATCGAAGTTAGGTGTTGTAGTTTCAACAAAGCACCTGAAGATAAAATTCCCAACTAATATGGGAATTGGTCAGGTTTCCTCTGACCAAGGAATATCCCGACAGTGCTACGTGGCATATCTCAAAGATAAGGAAGGCCACGGCATTGCCAATAGAAATACGGGATGATTGGGATGAGGAAGAAATGCAAAGACCCGAGCCCGTAGAAAAGTTGTAGCGAATCCAGCTGGATCCTGACAATGAAAAAAGAACTACTCATATCGGATCCGAGCAGCTGGAGGAATTCAAAACAGAACTGAAGTTGTTCCTTCGGGAAAACAGTGCTGTGTTCGCCTGGTCCGCGGAAGATATGTCGGGAATAGATCGGCAGGTAGCAGAGCACAAACGTTGGATAGATCCAAAGATAAAACCAGTTATTCAGAAGAGAAGAAACTTCTCGATAGAAAAGCATGAGGCCATCAGGGGCGAAGTCGAAAAGTTGAAAAATTCAGGGTTCATTGAACCCATCAAATGCCCAATCTGGTTGGCCAATGTGGTAATGGTCAAGAAGGTGAATGGAAAATGGAGAATGTGCACAGATTACACAGATCTCAACAAGGTTTGTCCAAAAGACTGTTATCCGCTGCCACGGATAGATCTTTTAAGCTGCGTTTGTTTGCTGGAATAAAGGTAGGGTGGGAAAATTCTTGAAAAAAATGTAGATTTCTTACTTTTCCCTTAAATCCCAAATGGTAGATTGTTTGGTTGCTTGGGGTGGGAAAGTGAGAGACAAGCTTCCTTGAATCAAGGAAACTTGTCTGCTGATGTGGCAACCCAACTTTCCCACCCCACCTTTGCAAACAAACGTAGCCTTTATAGATGCCACCGCTAGATATGAAGCGTTAAGTTTCATGGATGAATATTCGGGGTATAACTAGATCCGCATGAACCGGGAGGATTAAAAGTTTACTATTTTCATGACCGATCCTGAAAGCTTCTATTACAAAGTCATGCCGTTCGGCCTGAAGAACGCAGGGGCTACTTATCAGAGGCCAGTAAACAAAATATTCAAGGATCTGATCGGGAGAAATATGGAAACATACGTTGATGATATGCTGATGAAAAGCACAACAAGATCAAAGCATATTAAAGATTTGGCAAAAGTATTTTCGGTACTCCGGAAATACCAGATGAAGCTGAACCCAGAAAAGTGTGCTTTCGGTGTATCGTCAGAGAAATTCTTAGGTTTCATGGTATCTCAAAGAGGTATTGAGGCTAACCCGGCCAAAATACAGGCTTTGATTAACATGGAATCTCCTATGGCCGTTCGGGATGCACAATGCCCAACGGGAAGAGTAGCTGCGTTGAACCGATTCATCTCACAGTCGGGAGAAAAATGCCTCCCTTTTTTCAAAGCACTCAAGGATTTGAGGGCCAGTAAGGAGGCAAAATGGTCAGAAAAATGTCAAAAGGCGTTTAATAATTTTGAAAAGTACAAGGGATACAGTAGTAATAAAATCAAAGTACAGGGGGCCAATAGTAATTATCCCTTTACAAAAAGTGATGGATACTGAAGTGGACACCAGCATTTTAAATTTTGAAAATTCAAAAAAAAATGGAAATGATAGAGGGGTAGACACATTGCGAGAAGGGGCCCACACAAAGCAATTTGCACGAAAAGAGGATTCTCAAAATTCGGTTTATGGGGGGAACTTGGAGTGTACCACACATTCAATTGAGGAGGACCACATGGAGGTCCCTCTACACATAGAGTCGGCCATTGATAAAGGGTTTCATTAATTTGGGGTTGATCCAATGGCTCAGTCAGGTGTTATGGCAAGGCCAAGACGATCCGATTAACCGGTGAAAAGAGAAAAAGAAAAAAAAAACCACAACAACAACAACAATGCAACTTGGTGGGTGAGGGGGAAGGAAGCAACCTCACTTAGTGTCTGAGGGTCTAGAGGAAGAAAGGGAGATCTCAAAAAGTAGGTGACAAGAGATTGCTTTTGAAGTAATGGCAAAAACTGATTGACGCTTGTTGGAGAGAGAAAACAGTAGGATAAACAATCAAACTCAGATATTTGGCTCTTTTGATAGGGAATGGGTTTTCCTATCTCAAAGTTTTCTAGGATGATATTCTTTTGGAATATCAAGGGTGTGAGGTAGAAGGCAGGGATCATGCTTTTGCAAATGCAATTTTTTTAATTGATGTTTTGTTTCCCTTGTATTCTTTGTATCATTTTTAATTGAGCAAATTGCACTGGCACCCATAAAAATCACAAAGACCCATAAATTGGATTTTTATTGGATATAGTTGTCAAATTTATCACTGAAAACAGTTAAATTACTATTTATTTTCAAAAGTATCCCTATAAAAAAAAGTGTCTAGTAGGTTTTTAGTGACAAATTGGACAAATATATCTAATGAAAATCCAATTTCAGAGTCTACGTGCTTTTTAAACATAAAATGGGGTGTCAGTTATTTAAGGCTTCCATTTTGCGATGCAGTGCAATTTTCTCTTTTTAATTTAACAAATGACACTTTTGCAAAAAAAATGTAATCTCTTCCAAGTCCTCAATTCATTTAGTATATTCTTCCAGAAACATTTCCGCAACATTAAAAATGTAGCTTAAAACTGGGGGGGGGGGGGGGAGAAAGAAAGAAAGAAAGAAAAAGACAAACATATATGTTGCATTGTTTACTCATCCATTGGATCCTTCAAACTTTATGCAAAATAAAAAAGATTTGCTCTTTTGAGAGTGAGACTCCTTTTTCCACACCAAATTCATTCGGTTCAATTAGGTATTGATAATTATGGCCAATACCAAGTACATAATTAGTGGCTTCAAATCCAAAAGGTTAATCAAACTTGTACATAAGATTTTCACCTCTCAATACCCAAATGTAGTTTTGATACTCGTCACCTAATACATATTAACGCCCTAAGATTACTATATGAAGTTTTGAGTGAAAAAGAAGATCCAACTAAAATCTTTTGGAGTGGTATTGTAAATCTTTTCTTAGGCATCGTTAGTAGGAAACTGATTCATTCCTTTCAATCAAAATGTCTTTATTTAGGTATCTCCTCAACGATGGAGAAAATTAGTAGGATTCCAGTATAAACAAATAACCTCCTTGGCAATGCCTATATATATGAAAGCTATGATATTTCTATGTCAATGCAAAGTTTTCATAAAGAACTTTACTAGTACAAGGTTTTGGTTAGAAATGGCTTTGCTCAAGCTCCACTTGGTCTTTTTCCTACTCCTCTCTTTTATCTTCTTTGCTCAATCTGCTGGTGAGTGTCTCTCTACCCAAGGTTTAAGAATTTTTTTTCTTCTTGATTTCATTGTTAAGAGTTTAGTTATTTATTGATTTTTAATTTAATGTGAAATTGTGAACATATGTATGAGGCAGAAATCGAAGAAGATATTAGCAGTGGCAAATGTAACACCGTTGGTCCATGCAAAAACCAAGTAGACTGTAACAATCTCTGCAAAAGCAAGGGCCTCAATTTGGGAGGAAGATGCGTCGCAACCCCTGAATCATTAAATGGTCTTAGGACTTGTTGTTGTGTCACTACAAATTAAGTGGATTTCACCCCCAAAAAAATGTTTGGGTGTGAGAGAGTGTGAGATGTTCTAAATAAAACTTTTGACATGTTTAATTTATAATTAATTTTGTATTAAATCATTCCTGTGGGAGTGGAATCATATTGGTGGACCGACTCATAATAGTCTCATCCATTTGTAAGTACGATGGCTCTATGACATTGTAGTATTCATTTACTAATTATATGATATCCAACTCTCTTTAAACATATTCTTTTAAAACAAAATAAGAAAAAAGTAATTCGAATATTATCAACTATTAGAATGATTACCCATTTAATAATAAAAGATTAAAAAAAAAAAAAAAAAAAAGCAATTCAATTAAATAAAATTGAGACCAATTAGCTTCAAAATAGTTCTTTAGTCCATGTTCTTTGTGTTTTCTATCATAGCGAGATTACTCTCAATTTTGTGACTACTTAGTACGCACTGCTTTTTGAATCTTGAATTCCTATATAAACCAAGAATATTTACAATTCCCAAATATTTAACATGAAATTGAAAACAAGCGGAGTTCTATGTTCTACAAAAATATGCACTTTATTTCCCCAAGGCCAATATGGTCGTAGACAATTTGTTGGGAAGACCAATACAATAAATGGTTGCACTCACATTTGTATTTGTCCCAATTGTGATTATGTGTACCAAATTTGAGAAGAACTGAATGAAACTCTAACCTCAAAGGGTTGGCTCAGTTGGTAAACAACCAACTTCTTACACTATTAGGTCAATAGTTTGAATTTCCTTAGCGCTAATAGCAAAGTTTGTTGTGTACTTAAATTATATACAAAAACTATCCTGAGGATGTAATAAAATGCGCATAAGTTGGCTCAGATGAACTTCATATTAAAAAAATAAAATAAGATAAATAAGGAACTACATGAAACTTTGAGATACTTTGCTCATAGCAATATGATATCGAACATAGGAAAGTTGCTTGCTAGCTAATGACAACACCTCTTAGTGAAGAAGTCGTCAGTTCGCGTCTCACTTGTGGTATATTTAATTTCCCCATCTCCAATATATAAAAGGCTCCCTCCCTAAACAACAACAACAACAACAACAACAAAAAGGACATGGATTTTGTGCATGTGCTATTTAAACTACTAAAGTGAATTCCCCAGTTTTCCCTCCAAACCAAAACGGTTCAATTGAGTGAAACCTACCCTAATGGACCGAACCGAACAAGCCCCTCAAAATTTCAAAATCTTAAATTCATTCCCAAAACCCATTCGTCTTCCAAAGACGAGTTTTCTGACAACTGAGAACTTCGATAGGTTGTAGGCCTCTCTTCCTTTTTGCTTCAAATGCCTAATTTCCTTCAACCATTCTGACCTCCCCCACCTTTTAAGCCACCATCCTTTGTTGTCGCCGTCTTTCAGATGCAATGTGAAGATGGTACAGTCCCCTCCGCTTTGGTTCTCAAAGGCTAATCCATCAACTCCACATGATCCAATAGTCCACAGATGGGCCTTTGAAAATGTGAGACTATTGAACTAGATCCTCAAGTTGCAAGAGACATTATGTATTTTTTTTTCCTTCTTTCTAGAAGAACAATCTCCTTCTTGTCGATCAGTTTAGTCAGCTTAGTTTATCTCACTCATTTGATATCTTATTTTCTTTCCTTGAATTCTATCAGGCTCAGGCTGTAAGTAAGCTGCTAATGACTGATGTACTCTTTGGAGTGCTGCTATCAAGGGGGCCTAGATTCATCACTAGTTGCTTTGATAAATGCTCGTTATTTTGTTGGCACAAAAACTTCATTCTTTCTATGATGGCCTTGAGGTACTTTCTAGTGGTAAATATTTTTTATGATATGGAGATGCTAAAAATTTCAAAGTGTTGGTTTTCTGGATAGTTGTTAAGACTGTAATTCCTTGTATTGCTCAGGGCTTCCCTGATTTGAAGGCTGGAAAAGAGGTTGTTGATTATTTGGGGACTATTCATCATCAATTTCACTTCACCGTTTTAGGTATTGATCTGAGATTATTTTCATTATCAAGTTCACTTAGAAGGATATAAGCATTCTTTGTTCTTGCATATCAAACCTAAACATAAAGCTTCCCTCTATATTCACTTGGGATTGTGTTATGATGGAATTGATGCCATTTGAGGATGCCATCTACCACATTGAATCATATAATGTGACCACAATCAGAGCAAATACCCTTATGTTTCTGATGTCTCGTGAGATCATATCACTGGGAGTGAAGGTGGTCCTATCTGGAGACAGCTTTGACAAAATATTTAGTGGATACTAGATACTTGTTTTTTTCTTAAGGCACCAAACAATGAAGAGTTCTACCATGAGATATGCGCAAGGCATAAACTTCAAGAAATCAACGTATATAAAAAAAATCATTTCCAATTTCATTTTGTATATTTATTAACTCACTCCGAGATCTACTTAGCCTCCGTTCCTTGATGATAATCTACAACACAAGGTTAGATGTGGCCCGACTAGGTGGTTGGGTGGCCACCTTTGAAGACTAAGTGAGTAATGGAACTGATCGCAAAGCTCTGACGAGTTGTAGAGTTTGAATTGAACATGATAATGGAGGAAAACGATTCAGATACCTTCACTGTGCGTAGCTCTCTTATTTAAATAAGTTTTACCCTTTGTTCCCGACCGTTGGATTAGTTCATACCTTTCCTTGGTGGCCATTCGATCTTAGGGTTTTACCCTTCTTCCAGAGATGAAGGCAATTACTTTTCTAAACACAATCGTCCAAACGGTAGTTACCGTTTATAACTTGATCACATATCCCGAATTCTTCGTAACCATGCTTATCCTCAAAGCCGTAAAGTCCCTTTATCCTCGTATTGGTTACTGATTTGAACACTGGATGGACCAGACAGGGTTTCTTGACCCGACCATGGTTGAACCCATCTCCAGCCGGAACTTGTGACCTAATAGTGGTCGAAACCAGCTCAGCGTATCTTATCCTCATCACGGGCCCCCCAGGCCAAGCGGTCGAGACTGCCGATGGCTTGGATTGCTCTTTACCGATCACCATCATTAAAAAGAATGAACAGAAGTTCAAACGCCATCCCAATATAACTCGTTCCCAACCATTGCATAACCAACAGTGGACCACTAAGTCTCCGCATGCACTAGTTACCGCTGTAGGATGAAACAGAGTCACGTCACTATTGTCACTGGTCATTCGGTTTCAATTCCCCTACCGAAAGGGTAATAGCATGTAGGGTACCTAACCATGTCATTCTAGACTCCCTAGGTATGTCATCCAGTAGTCATGATAGTGCTGGAAGCATCAGTGAACATGTGTCACATACCACATGTCACATCCACCTAGCCAGTACCCTATCTGGCATACCCAAGTGTGTGATCCATAGCCTTGAAGATCGGTATCGAGGAAACCATCCTCCCACATTTACAATAACATAATCAAGAACAAGACTAAATCAATGTTAACTATATTATCTGAGGGATCAAGAAAACATTCGAAAGAACAACAATATAATCAGAGAGCGGAAAATGATACCAATAGAATAATCAAGTATAGAGTGATGTAGAAAATCACTCCACAGATACAGCGGAAATGTAGCTCAAGCTATAGAGAAAAGCCTAAGCTATTACATCTCGAAATAAAAGTCTAAAAGAATAAAGAGGATTGTTCTATCAACTACTTTCTTGAGTCATAAAGAGTATCTTCATAAACATAAACTTTCAAAATCAAGCACAGTCACTCCCACTCCAAAGTAGGGCTAGTCCAGGTACGCAGCATGATCACACAAGGAATCTTCACCGTTATCTTCGTAACAGCTAGCACCTTGGGCATAGAATGAGTCATCTGCATGGGCTTCACAATATTGGTTCTTATAGTCATCTATTTCTGGAGATAGGTCTAACAAAGATGTTTGCAAAAAGAAGAGAGTTCAAAAAGAACTCAGCAAGGCAGTTTATTCCAGAACAACATAATAAAGCATGATAGCAAAACTTAAGAAATGCAATATGATATGAAACAAACATGCATGTATGATTCTAACTCTATGTATGCTGGTCTCTATCGGCAAACATGCTTTAAGTCATAGCACCATACTCCTCTTGGTAGGTCTCAAATCACTCTCCCTCAACCATCTTCATATCTAGTGTTCTCCAATGAATATTGGGTCCTCCATCCCTCTTGGACATTCCATGGCTGGGGTTTAGGTCACCGCTCTCTCACATCACCATTGGTCTGAGTATTGGTGCATGTCAAGGTTAAACCTAGCCCAATGCAAGTCTTCACTTAGTTATATCAAGTCGAGTTAGACACTTCCATTCCTCGCCTCTCGCAATCCTTTCCGGTATCTTTGTCACTAGAGTCAGCGTATCCTATGGCTACAACCAACTCAGACTATGGACTCATCGACCCTATTGGTCATCCAAAAATAGTAAACGGGTAGCTCTCATGCCCTCTCACGGGTTGGATACTGGTCTTGAGAGCCAATGAGCCCAAGTCTACTACTGCAACCCTACCAATGAATGGCCCCTCACAATGTGATTTATGTCCTCTTACAGGTTGGTACCGGTCTTGAACGCCCACAAACCCCCATTGTTGTCACGGGATACTTGGTCTTAATACCCTTCTGAATCAGGTCTAATATAATAGGGACATCCTAGCCAAACACCGCTAAACAAACCCTAGGTATGTCTTCCGATAATTCGGGAAAGAGTCAAAGGGCATCATAGGAAATGTCCTACACCACTTCCACTGATGTCCAAGGACAGAAACGTCAAAAGGACATTCCCATTCCCAAATCATACCTAAACAATCACATTCCCAGTTCAATCACAACATACACAACTGATATTCCAATACATAGAAGAATAAGTATTCATACATGATCAATTAATAAAAGAAATACATGAATAAGACATATTGTACTTACATCACTTATAGCAGTAATAGAATTACAAAGAATTGTAAGAACAACAGTAAATTCATGAAATTCCCAAATTAGAAACTAAGATCATGCAATCTAGGTTATTATGGAAACAACCGTCCTTACCTTAAATAGCTTCAAAGAAATTCCGGAAGAACAAGAGAATAGGTCCAAGGTTAGCAAACAAACCCTAAACAAGCATAAATACAACATTAGGAATAAACCCTAGAAGAATAGAGGTCAAACGTATCAAGATGGACAGGAAAAACCACTACTTCAGCTTGGGCAGCTTTGCTGGGTCAATTGGTCAATCGACCTAATGAACAGTACGCAGCCAAAATCAAAATTTTGATCCGAAACCCATCTTCCCGGATTCAAAACACTCCAAAATTTCAAAGGAATGTTAGGAATAATAATCTAAGACTAACTAGCATAGATTAGACATCAACCATGATCAAAATAGTAGAATTCTAAATGATCATAAACATGGTTTTTATTAAAAACAATCCATAGATTCAATGGAGAGGCTAGAGAGAATGAGGTTTCACTCTAGATGAACAACAACGATAGATCATATATGAAAACTAACATGAGAACAGATCTAACATGCTTTATAAATCATATCAATGGAATGATCATAGCTTCATGAAGATATCACATGATCTCTTCTAGAATCAACTATGTAGATCAAGAATCATTCGAATGGATGGAGATTCATTCACAACTACAAAGTTGAAGAAGAGGTGTTCGCAAGGATACTGTTGCGTCTAGAACTTCTTCGAGGGCCGGATATTGAGATGACCGCCTTAAGAGCTCTCCAGCCAAATGGAATAACTGGGATGCTTGCACACACAAAGAAAGCAAGAACGGTCCAGCCAAGTTTTTGCCGGGGAACCACCTCCGACGCCCAAGTCAGTCTAGGCAACCATAAGAGTTCTTGAGAGAGTTCTCAAGAACGTAATGAGTAATTGATCGGGATGAAGTTCTCGTACCTTTCTCCATGTAGGAGGTGGGTTTATATAGAGGTTACCTGGAGGCGGCGCTTCCTTGAGTTTTGGATCGACGGTTGGAGAGTGAGTGGAGTATCCTTGGAATAACGGCTCCTTCTTTGTCGCACAAGATAGAGCCATTATCTATTGACTCATCTCCCCCATTCTCGGAATTGATAAGCTGAGTAGTTATCCGTAACTAACTCCCGTTGACATAGCCAAGAAGGCCTTCTGGGACTTGCTTCGAGCGTGGCTTGCCAAGGAAGAGATACACAAACTTAAGTCGGGTATGTATCTCTCCCGAGTGAGGCACTCGGGACCTTTTTTCAAGGAAGAGATGAGCCAGCCCAAGGGGGTGTATATCTCCCGGAGTGAGGCACTCGGGACCTTTTATGAAGGAAGAGATGCA
>NW_028291324.1:0-73700 GCF_041222555.1 Hakea prostrata
GGATGATCTTGAATATCACAATCATAATCGGAGACGAGTTCCAACCATCTCCTTTGTCTCATGTTCAACTCCTTTTGGGTAAAGAAGTATTTCAAACTCTTATGATCCGTGAAAATGGCAATCTTCTCACCGTAAAGATAATGTCTCCAAATCTTCAAAGCAAAGACAACGGCGGCAAGTTCTAGATCGTGAGTGGGGTAATTCCGCTCATAATCCTTCAATTGCCGAGAAGCATAGGCTACGACCTTGCCATGTTGCATCAGTACACAACCCAAACCAATCTTTGACGCCTCGGTATAAACTGTCATACCACCGGAACTATCAGGTATAGTCAAAACCGGGGCACTTGTCAATCTATCTTTCAACTCTTGGAAATTCTTCTCACGAGCGTCGGACCAAACAAACTTCTCTTCTTTCCTGGTCAACTTAGTCATAGGAGCAGCCAACCGAGAAAAGTTCTCAATAAACCTTCGGTAGTAACCCGCCAATCCAAGAAAACTTCTTATTTCCGTTCTGCGACTTCGGTCTCTCCCAATCAGCCACAGCTTGGACCTTTTCAGGATCGACCACGAATACCTTCGGCTGAAACTACATGACCAAGGAAAACTACTCTCTTAAGCCAGAAATCACACTTGCTAAACTTAGCAAACAACTTCTTTTCTCGCAACCTTTGCAAAGTGAAACTTAGATGACTCGCATGCTCTTCTTCGCTCTTCGAATAGATCAAGATGTCATCAATGAAAACAATCACAAACTTATCAAGCACATCATGAAATACTCGGTTCATGAGGTCCATGAACACTGCAGGAGCATTGGTCAATCCGAAAGGCATGACTCTAAACTCGTAGTGACCATACCGCGTTCGGAAAGCTGTCTTGAAGATATCACTAGACTTCACTTTCAATTGGTGATATCCGGACCTTAAGTCAATCTTTGAGAACACAACTGCACCCTTCAACTGATCGAAGAGATCATCGATTAAGGCAGCGGATATCTATTCTTGATAGTCAACTTATTCAACTCACGGTAGTCGATGCACAAGCGCATACTACCGTCTTTCTTCTTGACGAACAAGACCGGAGCTCCCCAAGGTGAAACTCCCTTCTCTTCTTTAACTTTTCCCACCTAGTGTGTCACCTTGGTTTCCAAATCATAAGCAAGATATCCAAGAACATCATCAACAACTTGCTTCCACTCTTTACTTAAAATCATCAAAAATCCACTTGACCAAATGATTTGAAAACTTAAATCATGCTCAAATATATCCATATAGTCATCAAACAATATTCCATAAGGCAAAAATCACATTTTCCAAAAATTCAACAGCAAATGAGGTCACTTGTGACCATTGGTCGAGTGGTTGGTCGAGTGACCAGATCGACCAATCGAGTCGACCAATGAAGACAGAATCTGAAAATTCGCATTATAAGCCTCATTTCCACATTCCAACCTCATTCTAACTTCTTCCAAAGGTGAGAGAGCTCTAGGGAAAATATCCAAGTGTTCCCACAAGTGTTCTTGAGGTGATTTAGTGCTTCAACAACAACACCACAACACACCATCTTCATAAACAAGGTAAATCTCTCATTCTTTCTTCCATTTTCATCTTCTCATGCTTGCATTTCAATAAAACCATGCTTTACTTGTATCCAATGCTAGAAATCATGCTTAGGAATGCTTAGAAACATATTCCCTAGGTTTTAAACACAATGACATGCATAGACAACAAGTTTTAACACATTTGGTGCTCATCTCGTAAAGTTTTATCCGAAATCGATATCTTTAGAAAAATTTCGTTTTCTCTCAAACCGCTTGAAATTTTTCGCACGAGATCAAATGCTACATGCTCAAGATGACATTGTAGATAGGTCCATACAATTTGATTTAACCAATTTCAACTTTTCAAAAATCCAATTTTGACCTAAATTGCAAAATCCCCAAATTTCTTCTTGCTGAATTTTTAGCTTTAATCCAAGTTTTCGATCGATTTTCATCAAAACAACATCATAGACATGAAATTCCAAGTATTGTGCACATGCTAGTATGTTCAAATCAAATTTCCCCCAAATTTGAAATTTTCCGAAAAATTACGAAAATACCCTTTTGGCTAAAATCTTGAATAGCACTAATTGGAATTGTCTCTTGTCTCTTTCACGGATACATCATGCGAGAGGGGAGGACGAGGAGGAGGTAGAGGTAGAGGTCGCATCGTAGGTGCTCTCGGGGGCAGAGGTCGGGTTCCTTTCGAGCCCGGAGAGGAGGTTGGGAGGCAGGACCTGTTTGACACACCTCGGGCCGAGTTGCATGTACGAGGCCTACTTCAGCTATTGTAACATCGAGATGGGGCGTCTACTTCACTTACGCCAGCTCGGAGCCTTCGGGGATCCGGCAGAGGTTCGACACCTTACGGTGGACTCACCTCTTCACCGAGGATTTGCCGGTATGCCGGGAGCTAGTGAGGTTGTTCTTCGGCAACCTTACTTACACGAGAGGAGGCTCGGGGCCGGGGACATCCACTCGGACTTGTCCTCGGGAGCGGGGGTCCACCGGACTCAGGTTCGCTTCTCCACCCGGACCTTGGCTGAGATCCTGCGGGTCCCTTACTACCCACATCGGTGTGTGTGGATACCTGCCGGGCGGACACTGGACAGACCATCGATGCCGTACGAGCTTCGCGAGATATGCTCTACGCTATGGGATAGCCGCCGATGCTTCACACCGTGGACTAGCGGACGGATGACGGGTTCTGCACGTATTATCGGTCGCATAGTCGGCCGAAACATCATGCGAAAGCCGGACATCACCATCGGGTCACGGTGATGGAGGCCTTGGTCATTTACCGCATCTACATGGGCTTCGAGATCGATCTTTCCTACATCATTCAGCGGGTCATCTTTGGACTTGGTTCTGCGGCCTAGCATGCGGAACCTTTGCTATGGGAGGCTTCGACTTTGATCTTCGGGCATTTCGGGGTGAGTTTCGAGGATACTCCGATGGACACTAGATCACGGGGATACCCCATTGGGACTCGGACCATTCGACGGATGAGACTACATCGGTTAGAGAGATCTCCTGGTCCGGAGGGTGAGGATGATGATGAATCGGAGGATGAGGATGAGGGATCCGAGGATGGAGGAGAGGATATCGGTCTGATAGTGATGATCGGGCCGGAGATGATCTGAGATATGCGCGAGGCTGAGCTGTGCATCACGAGTTTCCTTCATCACATTTCGAGGCGGGTGGCCCTTCACATGCGGTTCCGGAGACTTCAGATCTTGGTGCCAGATGAGATCGATGACTTCCATGCTAGAGAGGATGGAGGTCGGACGGGAGCAGATGTACGAGAGGATGGAGTCTCGACGAGACGAGGATAGAGCATCGGGTGACTCGGCTAGCGAGAGGAGTTCGGAGCATATAGAGATCGAGTAGATCACCTAGATAGTTGTACCTTAGGATTTTCCATTTATGCTTTTCAGATGTAATCATTGTAAAACTTTTGAAATTAATGAAGTTCATTTTGTTTCTCTTTATTTATTGTATGTTATGCACTTTTCTTTTCCTTGCATTAGTGTCATTTGTTCAAGTATAATTATGGTATGTTATTCGGAAATGTGTTGTTATGCCTCAAAGTTCAAGTTTCTAATTCGGTGTTCTATTATTCACTTCTAAGAGTAGAAGAGTCACTTCAGATCAATGACTCGGGAATGTTCAGTTGTTGCCTTTTGTGGTTAGGATCTCCTCGAACCTTGGGCTCCGATACCAATCATCACGCCCTCCCGGCCGGTACCCTATCGGCATACCCGAGTGTGATCCACGGCCCGAAGATCAGGTATCGAGTGATCAACCTCCCACATAAGCAATAACATAATCATGAACAACCATAACAAGAGTGCGGAAGATAAATCATAGATTCAATAAAGAAAGAATGAATCGTAAACGAAACGGAATAATAAATATATAATCGAGTGTCAACGAGATAAGTAAAGTGAAGCAAAAATCCCACTTTACATCCAGCGGAAAAGTAGCTCGAAAGAATAAACTAGATAAAAGCTAATCCCAGTAGCAAGTACATTGGGTAACTAAATTATTCTCCACTTTGTAGACGACATCCTTGTAGGTGTAGATCTCATAAATAGCACAAGGACGCTTCCACTCAATGGTCGGACTAAGCATTGTACGGAGCATAACCACCCGCGGAATCTTGAGTAATTGTGGTAACCGCAATCACCTTCCTGGAGATATGCCTCTTCGCCTTGCGCTTCTTCATAGGGACCGTCATAGTACTCGGTACTGCGGGATAGTCTAACAACATTGTACAATAAAGGAATGAGTTTCAAAGAAACTCGGTAAAGCGATTAAAAATCCATAATAACATAAATGGCAGGATTCCAGAACAATCATGAATGCAATATGATATGAGACAAGCAATGAATGAATGAATCTAACTCTATGTATGCTGGTCTCTATTGGCAGACATGCTTTAAGTCATAGCACCGTACTTCCGTAGGAAAGTCTCAATCACTCATCATCAGTTGGTAATGGGTCCGGCATCCCTCGGGACATTCCATGGCTAGGGGTTAAGTCAACACACTCTCTCACAACCATTTGGTATAAATCTTGGCGCATGTCGGGGGTAATACCTAGCCAAATGCAAGTCTTCTACTTGGTTACATCAAGTCGGATCCAGATACTTCCATTCCTCGTCCCCGACGATCCTTTCCGGTATCCTTCACACTAGAGTCCTCATAGTCCACGACTACGGACTCACCAACCCTATTGATCATCCACATATGGTAAACGGGAAGCTCTCACGTCCTTTCACGGGTTGGTTACCGGTCTTAAGCGCCCGTGAGCCCAAGTCTAACCATATGCAACCCTACCAATAAATGGCCCCCACAATGTGATTCCTGTCCTCTCACGGGTTGGTTACCGGTCTTGAGCGCCCATGAATCCCCATTGCTACCACGGGTCGTTCGGTCTCAATACCCCTCCGATTAGGGTCGACATAACAGGACATCCTAGCCAAACACTACTAGACAATCCTAGATATGTCATCCAACAGTTTAGGAAGGTGTCCGAGAGGGCATCTCCGGAAACATCCCATAATATTCCCGTAGTAGTCCAAGGACAGAAATGTCAAAAGGACACCTCTCCTTCCCAAACCATACGTAAGCATACACATGCATCAATTCATATCATCACATATATGGTAACTCCATATATGGAAAGAAATCAATATTTACAAACATTTGTATAACATTGGTAAGTAAATCATACATGAATCAATTCAATATGAATAAGTAATGCTACTGTAATCAAAGTTATGCAACAGTAGTATATCATTGTAAGAATCTAATTTAGGAAACATATTAATGATATTCAAATATAGAAACTAGATTCATGCTATCTATGTAATTAAGGAAATAACCATCCTTACCTTTTATAACTCGCAAAGAATCCTAAGAAATCAAGTAGGATCTTGGCAAACTTGAGAAGAAGGTCCTAAACAAGTATATACCACATATTAGGAAAGATCCCTAACAGAAAATATAGCAAAGCATCCGAAAGCAGACCAATTCGGAGTTGCTTTGTACTCATTGGTCGAGTGGATTGGTCGAGTGGTCCAGTCGACCAATCAGTCGACCAATGCAGACGATAGCTTAGAAAATCAGAGTTTTGAGATATGAAATCCGAATTTGATGGTTCAAGAGGGTACTAATCAAGGGTAGACTACATCAGTAGTATTCTAGCATATAGGGGACCTCAAAACACTAATCAAATCAAGGTATCAAGATCCAAATTAGGAAACAAAAAGTTACCATAAATAAATCAAACATGGATCTTGATGAAGTTTGAAATAGAAAACAAGGACAAGAACAATAGGAAGATGGATCATTGCTTTCGGTAATGAAAACATGAAAACATGCATAGGTCTTCATGGTATAAGGCTTAGAAGCATAAATCTAAATAAGGAAATAAAACCTACCATATATGTACTATCATGCATCATGAAGAACACATAGTAAGGTAGAAGAGAACAACTAGAATTCTATGGATTATGGATCATAGAAAGAAAACACAACCATTAACCACTAACATGATCAATGAAAGAAGATCCAAAGAGATCAGAATTCAGATTAGGAAATTAACAGAGATTAAATCATGGTTTGATCATGAATCCTTCAAAAGCTTGCAATGATCATGGTTAAGATCATTGTTCTAGCCTTTAATCCTTAGGATGATCATGAGAACATGTTCGAGAGATGTTTGCAACAGAGGATGCAGCATCTCTTCTCTGTCTCAACTCAAAAAGGAAAGAAAAACAAAGATGTAGGAGAAGAAGAGAGAGTAGACATACCTTTTGATGCAAAAAGAAGAGTTCCGACGAAGATCCGCCAAGAAAACTCCAAGGATGCAAGAGAGATGACTTGCGAGAGGTCTTTGGTTCGTTCGAGGAGGGTTTGGAGGCAGCAAATACGAAGTGGACTCGAGGTTAGGCTTAAATAGAGCAAGAATCAACCTAATTGCCAAAGACAGCACCCATTGGTCGAGTGGATTGGTCGATCTGGCCCCGATCGACCAATCGGTCGACCAATGCAGACAGCAAGGCCAAAACAGGGAATTGAAGGCCCAGATCAAATCCAAACCTAAAGGGGTTTTGCACACAAGTCAAGTGACTTACCTAGTAGGTAGAAATGCCTTCAAACCAAGATAGAGATCACTCCAAGTCCATCAACTAATTAGATCTTCATCAGGATTCTGTTTCCATAAATAGAACCTCAACATCAACCTTCATGGATTCAAAGCCAGACACCAAGTCCTCTACTGGGATGGCCCAAAGCTGACTTCTTACTTTACTTCGGGTCATCGGACCTACAAATAACAAGGTTTCCGGGTCAAGGTTAGGGCTGGGTTTCACACCACTATTCATGTTGCCTATAGGAGCCCGGTGCGAGTACTTTATGTGGCGCTAGGGTGGCGACAATAAAGAAACTCGGGTTAGGCGCAAGGGGTTGCGACTGGACTAAGACCTGTATGGTGTTGAGATGGACATACGTTCTATTGTATATAGAATGCTCCACCATAGCACATATATCATACTATGTGTGCTTAGCGATCATTGGAAATAAGAGGAAAGATCCCTGCTCCTCTCATTGTGTGAGTCCTGGACCTTATGGTCCATTAGTGTTCTTAGTGACTTTCGACGACATCATGAAACGAAGGGTTGATGTGGCTACTTTGGGGTGTTACCTATGGTCATGATAGATTCGACCTAAAGGGGCACTACCGGGAAAGGAGTCAATCCTAAGTGTAGTGATGGTCTGGGCGAAAGGAAATGTTTGATTCAATCGCACCCTAAAAAGTGTTTCTTGGCGCCAACCGTATGCGTTACAGAGTGAACATTTTAAGGACAAGAAGGTGATCTCTCGGAGGGATCGAGATACCTTTAGTCCGGTGAGTTTGAATAAACCTAGGACACGTGTTATACTAATGCTTATTTGATTTGTTTCTATGAGTGATGTGCCATTCGGCCTGCGGGAAGGTTTCTAGTTTGGGGCTCACGTGTGCAGGTATATCACCGGTCGCACAACCCATTTTGCCAGTATGACTTGTGGATGTTAGTGTCTGGGACACAGGTGGTCTATGTATCTGGGATACATGGTGAAGAGATCAATATATATGTATATCTGGGATATGCATGTGTGTCTGCGGGACACAAGAGGTCTATGTATCCGGGATACATAGCGGAGAGAGATTGAATGTGTATATCTGGGATATACAAGTGTGTCCGGGACACATTGAAAGATTAACACTTGCCCTTGTGCAAGTGGGAGCTGTTGGAATTTATTAATTTGATTAATAAATTAAATGCCCAAGGGCAATATTGGAAACTCACTATTAGGGCGGTTACAAAATAGGGTTATATATTTTGGTAACCACCGCATTAGTGAGTAACGGAGTGATTCATTCGCACGAGCGAATCTCTGAGAAACGGCGGCTCCATCTCTCTCTCCCTCTCTCTAAGAATCGCAGGCTTAGATTTTCTTCTTTGCTAGTATTCGATCTTCATTCCATTAATCCATGGCATTTGGGTTGTGGATATTGTTCCCTTTCCCTGTGATTGAGGAATCTCGCCGGTAAATCTTTGGTGGTGGAACGAGAACGTGGATCTAGACTTCCGCTGCGAATACTTCAAGTAAGGGAAAGCAAATCCAGGTAAGGAATTTTTTCCCCATCAATTAATTGAATTGAATTACTTTTGATGTATTACCTACAGAGCTCATATATAAAGAAATCCCTCACTTGGCAATAATTATATGCTCCACTTGCACATAAACCGCTTTCTAAATTTCAAAATATTTTTGCCAATTTTGGGCAGAAACAAGAAGCCAGCTTACACATTGTTGAGTATGGCTCTTGCTTCGCATTGTATCTTAGACAGACACGGGTACCGTTCTATGGTGAGCGAATGGGTATCTTATATTCTGTGGGTCTATATAATTATAGTTTTAGTTATATTTGTAATTGAAACAGGTTTTGGGTCAATTATTAGTATTAGGTTAAAGTTGTAATTATATTGAGATTAAGGTTTTAGGTGTTCTTATAAATAATCTTGATGAAAAAAAAAAAAAAAAAGGATAACACTTTTGGGTGTAAGAGTGGTATGGGGTTTATTGGAAATAGTGAAATCTCTTTATTCTTTGGTGGACGTAGGCAGGATTTTTCTGAACCACGTTAAATTTATCTTGTGTATTTTGTTTGTGTTTCTTCTCTGTTCGTGGTTGTGCATCCGTGTCCCTAGTACGAACTATGTCCATTTTGATTGCTTGACTACTGGACCGGTTTTTTATAGAGGTGTCAATGGTTTAGTTTGGGCTAGTTACATTATAGGCTTTTTAGCTTCGGATGGAAGCTGCAAACCTTAAACACGAACCATTAGCAAAATGTTGGTATTAATTTAGTTTCAGGTTGGGTTAACTGCTTGGGTTCGGGTTGAGTAAATTTTGAAACTATCATAAGTTCATTATAAAACCACCACTTCTGCCTATTTCAAAGTAAATGGGTTGGGTTAACGATGCCTGACTAGTGCTGAGAGGTACCTAATTTTCCCTTGGATCATAGATGTAATACCGTAATCTTACATTCAATTCATAACACAAATCACTGGCAAGATAATTGAAAAATGAAATATCTGAATAATTATACTTATAAGGAATTTAATGATATTTCATAATCCTAATCCAGACAAGTTCCATAATTAAGATAAATTAGTGATATGGAGAAAATATGATCGAACCGGGTTCGTACTTGGTTTGATCCTCGACTCCGGTCGAGACAGAAGGAATCGACTCGCTCCCGAGCGAACTGGATCCAGAAGATAGCTTGCTGAGGAAGAAAACTTATTCAGCCACAAGTACGCCCTAATCCAACTTATGGATTAGGTTAATTACCCTAATGATGGCAGACTCAAATTGACGGCTGCGGCTAATCATTATCGAAGGGATAATCATCACGTAACCTAGAGGTTATCTCAGGAGTCCTCCACTAGTCCAAACTAGTAGAAGTCTATTGCTCAACGGATCTAACTGTTAAGATCCAACGACTACCCGAAGAAGGCTCAAGTGCATCCAACGAAGGAGATTCGAAGGTACACTCTATATAAACCTCACTGCCATACGAGGTGAGGGACTCAGATTCAGATACACACTGGTAGACGTAAACTATCAGGGGCTCACGATCTAGATCACCTTTCCCAGTTTTTCATTCCTTAGCTCTGTGCTTCTAGCAGAGCCGTTTGTGATTAAGTTCATCAACTGACTTAGCCTTCGGAGGTGGACTCCCGACCCCCGGGGTCGGGCCACATCTGACACTTTCGTTTTGCAGGTCATCACGAGAAGATCTAAGGGCTGAGCAGATTTTGGACGCATCATTTGGCGCCTTCTGTGAGAAAGACTTGTAAAGCCATGGTGACTAGATCGGCAGCAGCCGCAGCAGCCGCTGCACAGCGCGATTCCGATATTCAGATCCTTGGAGTGAATAATCCAGATGTTCCCCAGGGAAGCCAAAATCCTATCGAAGTGGATGGCGGTCAGGGAGGACGTAATCCTCCTGATACATTCCAAGATCAATTGAATCAGGTAAAGATTCAACTCTTGGAGGTGAGCCAAGCACTCCGCATGCTCACCAGACGAGTGGTGTTACCACAAGAACCTGATCATCGCGATTCAGGGAGGCACACGTTACCACGTGATCAACTGCGTGATCAAAGATTGGCTGAAGACCGGAATATCGGTCAGAACTTTAGTGAAGGCGACCGAGGACCTAGACGAGTTGACGATCAACCTAGGCGAGACGATCAGTTCGACAGACTGCAGGAAAGTACAACCGATTCAAATACAAGGTTGGACATAGGGGTGAGAACTCACTTACCATCGGTCAGAAGAACCGGTCGTGAAGATCGAGCAGTTCGCGACGAGCGGAATGTTCGGGATGGACGAGCTGTTCGTGATGATCGAATAGCTCGTGAAGATCGTGATCATATCGCTGAAGATCACCCGACCCAGATTGGTCAGGAATTGGCCAACATCAATCAGAAGTTAGGGCAGTTGGCTAAGGGAAGGATAACTGAGGATATTTACTCAAGTCATTCGGAAGACCCCCTTTGCCGAGCCAATTGCGGGATATCAGTTCCCCCATAACTTCCGTTTTCCTACCTTTTCTACATTCAATGGCTCCGGAGATCCAACGGCCCACATTGGCTATTATCAGCAGACCATGGCAGTTTAGGGTAATTCTGATGAAATTTTATGCAGGGTTTTTGGTTCATCTTTAACTGGAGTAGCACAAAAGTGGTTCTCGAACCTCCCCTCTGGAAGGATCATAAACTTTGATGAATTGGCGCACAAATTCATAGGGCGATTCCAGAGTGGAATACAGGTCAAGAAAACTGAAGAAACCTTGTTTCCTATCAGACAAGGAAAAATCGAATCGATCAGAGAGTTTCTGAAAAGATTCAACAAAGTAATGATGGAGATAGAAAATTTGGATGAGCAAGTAGCCAAAACTGCTCTATTCACTGGACTCACTAATCGGAAACTCCTGGAGTTATTACTACAGGATATGCCTGCAACTTATGCTGAGTTGGTACAGAGATGCCAGAAGCAGGCCGAAGTCATGGAGATCCTAGATGCACGCCAAGGAGATAACAAAGTCTCCACTAAGGAACTGAAGGCTCCTGAGCAGAAGCAGAAGCCAAAGAAGAATGTTCGCGATCGGGTTGGAAAATCTCAAGCTTGGCGCCAGAGGTCTCCCGGTAAAAGTGAGTACACTCCATTGAATGCTCCTCGGGCTGATATTTTAAATATCATCAAGAGGCGAAATATTTTGAAGTGGCCACCTAAAATCCTTTGAAACCT
This sequence comes from Hakea prostrata, assembly GCF_041222555.1. Taxonomy (NCBI): domain Eukaryota; kingdom Viridiplantae; phylum Streptophyta; class Magnoliopsida; order Proteales; family Proteaceae; genus Hakea; species Hakea prostrata. The sequence continues at coordinate 11,418 of NW_028291324.1, forward strand.
GGACAGCAGCAGGATCGAGAAAAATATTGCCGATTCCACAAGGACTATGGTCATTATACAAATGACTGTCGTCATTTGAAAGCAGATATTGTGAGATTAATATCTCAGGGACACTTGTCCAATTTTGTTAGCAGAAGAAGGGAGGAGCCACGTGAGCCACGCACGGCTGCCTCTAAAAGGGATCGTTCGGTTAGTTCAGAACGATCAAGGGAGGCTCCGAAGTCTAAGAGGGGCAAGGAGGTGATTGAAGCTACTCGGTCACCGATCCTTGCCATTTTTGGAGGACCAGAGCCCGAATCACTCCGAAGTTTGAAGACAAAATCCAAATTTGTCGGAACCGGAGAGACGCAGAAGCGGAAGAAGCCGAACGGTGAAGATTCTATCAACTTTGGCGAGGAGGATGAAAGAGGCGTTTGTTTACCTCATGGTGATGCCATAGTCATCAAGGTAGAGATTGCATGCCAGGAAGTGCATAGAGTTTTGGTTGATATAGGGTCTGCAGCTGACCTAATATCTTATGAAGTGTATCAAAAACTGAAGGTGGATGAGGACTTGATGGAGCCTTCATCCACGCATCTATATGGTTTTGTGGGGTCATCTGCGGTGGCGGAAGGATCTGTCCAGTTGGACTTATCTATTGGAAGTTTTCCTAAGGAAACAACCATCCGAATCAATTTTTTGGTGGTTCGGGAACTGCCAGCTTATAATGTTATCCTCGGGCGACCATCTTTATCCAAGATAGGTGCTATTGTTTCAACAAAACACCTGAAGATAAAATTCCCGACTGATATGGGAATCGGTCAAGTTTCCTCTAACCAGAGGATCTCTCGGCAATGTTACGTTGCCTATTTATAAGACAAGGAGGGCCCGAGGAAGGTGACTGCCCTACCTATAGAAGTTCGAGACGATCGGGAAGAAGCAGATATGCAAAGGCCCGAACTAGTGGAGAAGCTGGAGCAAATCCAACTGTGTACCGAGGATAAGAAGAAGATTACTTATATCGGGTCTGGAGGAATTCAAAGATGAGTTGAAGTTATTTCTTCAACAGAATAATGACATATTTGCATGGTCTGCTGAAGACATGCCAGGAATCGACTGGGCTGTCGCAGAGCATAAACTCTGGATAGATCCGAAGGTGAAACCAGTGATATAGAAAAGGAGAAATTTCTCCATTGAAAAGTATGAAGCCGTTCGGGGCGAAGTTGAAAAACTGAAGAATTCTGGTTTCATAAAACCAATTGAATGCCCAACTTGGTTAGCTAACGTGGTAATGGTAAAAAAGGCGAATGGGAAGTGGAGGATGTGTACAGACTACACAGATCTCAACAAGGCTTGCCCTAAAGATTGTTATCCATTACCTCGGATTGACCTCTTGATAGATGCAACTGCAGGATATGAAACTTTAAGTTTCATAGATGCCTACTCAGGGTATAATCAGATCCTTATGAATAAGGAAGATGAGAAGTTTACGGCTTTCATGACTGATCGTGAAAGCTACTATTATAAAGTCATGCCATTTGGCCTGAAGAATGCAGGAGCAACATATCAGAGGGCCGTCAACAAGATTTTCAAAGATTTGATAGGGAAGAATGTTGAGGCTTATGTTGACGACATGCTTGTGAAGAGCTTTACAAAAGCAAATCATATTGCAGATTTGACTGAGGTATTCTCAGTGCTGCGAAAATATCAAATGAAGCTGAATCCAGAAAAGTGCGCCTTTGGAGTTTCCTCAGGCAAAATTTTGGGCTTCATTGTGTCACAGAGAGGTATTGAGGCTAATCCTGCCAAAATACAGGCTGTGGTTGAAATGGAGGCTCCCAAAACTGTTCGTGATGTGCAGTGTTTAACAGGGAGAGTTGCCGCTTTGAATCGTTTCATCTCCAAGTCTGGAGAAAAGTGTTTGCCATTCTTCAAGGCACTCAAAGATTTGAGGGGCAGCAAGGAAGCAAAATGGACCGAAGCTTTCGAGGAGTTAAAAGTAGCACTTGGACAACCACCGATCTTGTCCCGACTAGAGAAGGGGGAAATATTATAGCTATATCTAGTGATGTCCCTTTCAGCGGTCAGTGCAGTACTTGTTCGTGAAAAAGATAAAAAACAGTGGCCGATTTACTATGTGAGCCACGTATTGCTAGATGCGGAGACACGATATTCGCAGATTGAGAAGCAGGCTCTGGTTCTCATGATGGCCGCCAGGATGCTAAGGCCATACTTTCAGGCTCATCCAATTGAGGTATTTATAACTTTTCCTCTCAGTAAAGTTCTTAATAAACCTGATTTATCTGGAAGGATGGTGTCCTGGTCAGTTGAACTCAGCGAGTTCCAAGTGAGCTTTAAGCCCAGAACCGCAATCAAGGCTCAGGCGTTAGCCGATTTTGTAGTAGAAACTACTGCACCAGTGGAGTCCACCATGGAGGATCCCATTATACCAACCACTTGGGAGGTATATGTGGATGGTTAGAGTAATAAAGATGGAGCAGGAGCTGGAATTCTACTGAAAAATCCAACAAGATTTATTATTCGATATGCTTTGAAATTTGCATTTGAAGCAAGTAATAACGAAGCAGAATATGAGGCTCTGATAGCTGGACTTTGGTTGTCAAAAGCATTGTCTATTGCAGATGTTACTATTTATAGTGATTCTCAACTTATAGTCAACCAAGTCCAGGGGGAGTATGGTATTAAAGAACCACGCTTGCAGAAATATCAAGAGATAGTGCAGGAATTTCAAAAGCAATTTCAGAATTTGAAGATATCTTAGATTCCGAGGACTGAAAATTTAGTGGCAGATGAGCTATCCCGACTAGCCAATGCCAAAGAAAAGAATCTAGATCCTTCGGTCTACATTGAAGAGATAACATTTCCAAGTTATCATGAGAAAGAAATTTGTTATATTGAAGCAGAGCGTTGCTGGATGGATCCGATAATCAAGTATCTGAGAGATGACAAATTACCTGAGGATCCGAAAGAGGCAAGGTTGATCAAGATACGATCGGTGAGATTTGTCATTCAGAATGGGAGACTGTACAAAAGATCTTATTTTGGACCCCTTATGAGATGTATAGGCCCCGAAGGAGCAAAGTCAGCTTTGGCTGAGGTTCATGAAGGAATTTGTGGGGCACACATGGGTGGACGAGCCCTGGCCCACAAAATTCTAAGACTTGGGTTATATTGGCCTAAGATCCAAGAGGCTACTATGGAGTATGTTCGTCGATGTGGCAGCTGTCAAATTCATGCTACCGTATCGAAGCACCCAGCGGAAACCATGACTTCAATTCTAGATCCCATTCCCTTTGCGATGTGGGGAATTGATATCATGGGCAAATTCACCAAGGCGTCAGGCGAACGGGAATATCTGATAGTAGCAATTGATTACTTCACAAAATGAGTTGAAGCCAGCGCCCTGGCAACAATTACTGAGAAAAAAGTGGAGAAATTCGTGCTTGAGTCAATCATATATCGCTTTGGGATTCCAAAGATTATCGTCACTGACCATGGTACTCAGTTCGACTGTCCGCAATTTGAGCAATTTTGCGGAACATATATGATCGAGCATCGTATGTCCTCAGTGGCATACCCCCAGAGCATTGGACAAGTAGAGGTTACTAACCGAACGCTACTGGAAGGAATAAAGAGAAGACTCGAAGCTGACAAGGCTTCTTGGGTCAAAGAACTTCATAATGTACTGTGGGCTTATAGAACTACGGTTCAAACACCCACAGGAGAAACCCCATTCAGGTTAGCATATGGGTCTGAAGCATTGGCACCGGTGGAGATAATGGCGGGGACATTACGGGATCGAGAGTTCGAGGAAAAAGCAAACGAGCAAGGATTGCTTGATAGTCTTGATCTGTTGGACGAAGTTCGGGCAAAGGCAATAGCACGAACTCAACATTATCAAAGAAGGATAGCGTCTCATTATAATACTCGAGTAAAGAATCGTCGGTACTTAGCCGGAGATTTGGTGTTGAGAAACACCTTAGCTTCCGACCCACGTCACCAAAGAAAATTGGACCCTTCCTGGGAAGGACCTTATATGGTTGTAAAACCGGTCGGTTCAGGAGCTTACAGGCTGAAGAACATCAACACCCAGAGAGAGTTGGATCGTTCGTGGAATGCCAGGCATCTCAAAATTTTTTATCCTTGATGATGATTTCAATTTTGTTCGTGATGTAAACATTTTCAACTCAATCAATGCAATTATTGGCTTTCAACAAATTATCTTTTGATTGGGGGGCATCATACACCACATTCAAGAACAAGATCCAACTATAAGGCATCGGATGAAAGTCCGTGTGGGTCCTTCAACACTTATTGATTTTTTTCGGAATTTCTTAAGTCAAGGCATCGGATGAAAATCCGAGTGAGTTCCTTCCGCAAGGCGTCGGTTTGAAACCCGAGTAAGTTCCTTCAAGACTTATTGAATTTTTGAATTATCCTTAAGTTAAGGCATCGGTTTAAAACCCGAGTGAGTTCCTTCTACAAGGCATCGGTTTAAAACCCGAGTGAGTTTCTTCTCAGACTTATTGTATTTCTTCGGAAATCCTTAAGTAAAGGCATCGGTTTAAAACCCGAGTGAGTTCCTTCTCAGACTTATTGTATTTCTCCGGAAATCCTTAAGTAAAGGCATCGGTTTAAAACCCGAGTGAGTTCCTTCTACAAGGCATCGGTTTAAAACCCGAGTGAGTTCCTTCTCAGACTTATTGTATTTCTCCGGAAATCTTTAAGTAAAGGCATTGTTCTAAACAACTAAGACCTAGTGCAACAACGATTCAAATGACTAGCAAAGTTCAAGATGAAGTGAACTTCTTATTTCTTCAAAAGACCAGAAGAGGCCAGACTCAATATCAAAACATAAGATTACAGAGCTGGATACAACCTTCGGTCAAAAAAGAAAGTCATCGTCGATGATTATTAAGAAGTCATACAAGATCGGCACAACTTTGCTAGAACAAACACATGAGTCAACCATTGGTATGGATTCAAGGAAAAGAAGAGGAGAAATGAGGATTACAAAAAACATTTTAGTATGTATAAAATCCTCCGCAACTTCATACTCTTTGTCCAGCTTGTCCAGGAGAAGTATGGTCCTTGACCAAACTTGCATTCAAGGCAAGCTCGTCATAATTGACTCCTTCCAGGGGAGAATAAACAGGAGAATCTTCTAGATAATGCATAATATCTGGATCGGAAGGCGGAGGATCAATCTTTTTTTTGGTCCAGTCAGGAGGAGGAAGGCCCAAGTTGGTAAATACTTCAGGATGGCAAACAGCACTGTAGGGAGTTGTATCAAAATGAGGATCCTCCCTTAATATTGATTCCCATACTTCGTTCTTACCATCCCGGTACGCCTGCAAGTTATAAGCATTCAACATATCAACAAAGGGCTTACTGTGTAAATACTTGAAGACGCAGGCTCTGCGAACATCAGTTGGAAGGGATTCGGGCAAAGGAATGACAGCTTGCCTTTGAGGTAACGTTTAAGATCCTTTGGCTCCTGGCTTTCCAACTCCTCGCTCTAGTTGCCGAATCTTCTCCCTGGCATCATCCAAGTCTGACCGAAGACGATCGATCACCGAATTCTTTTCTCCTACAACCTCCCAAGCTAGTTTCCTAAGGCAGCAATCTCAGCATCTTTAGCTTCAGAGATTTCCCGAAGCCTGGAAACTTCATTGCTCAACCTATTGAGCCTAGAGACTACTTCCACTTGGTTGTGGAAGTTACTAGTAAGACTCCTGCAAACAACGTCCGAGTTAAAAAGGAGCAGAAGAGTAATATTTAGAATCGAAAGATAATGAAGAAAGACTTACATCACCATTGACTTCATAAAGACTTCATCTGGAAGTTTGGAAAGAACTGCGCTCTCAGAAGTCATTCGAGCAGCAGTACACCATTCCAACGCTCTGTCAAACTCGTTTGACACTAATTCGGGCAAAAGATGAGAAGGATGAGCTGCATCACTTGTCACCCGACGACGCTTCCTGGTGGCAAAATCCTCCAACTCGGAAGGAGAGGAGGAGGATGCCAAACAAGCACTAGAATTGGAAATAGGAGCAGCACCTGCTGGGACCACACCTACTTCAGACACCAACATAGTTGCCTCAGATGCCCGAAGAATCTCCTTCGGGGGTGCATGAACGATTTCTGCAGCAGGGGCGTCAGCAGTGCCATCAACAGTGGAGTGATCAAGATCTTCCTGGGAAGAACGAGCGATCACTTCAGGTAGAAGAGGCCTAGGGACGGCGTCAATAAAAACTGTGGGAATCTGACTTGAAGATTCACCAACAGCATTCGCCTTACTCTTGGAGGATTCACTAGCTGAAACCACCTCACTAGCCCCAACCACCGCCGACGGAACGATTTTCTTACAAGATCTTGTTTTGATAAAGTTCGGTTCGATCCTGGGAGCCACTGTATAAACAGAAAAGCCGTATCAGGACAGATATCCAACAACGAAAGAAAAGAGGGAAAACCCTAGTTCTCTATCAGCTATGAAAAACCCGATTAACTAAACCCCAAGTACTACTACTGTGCAGTTTACTCAGGGGGAAAGGGGAAAGAGATGAGTAATCAAAAAACTCACTTGTTCAGAAGTTGATAGAGTTATTGTTGGAGTACGAGGAATACAGAGGCAAGCAGGAGGACGGAATGTCGCTTTGGCAAATCTAACTTGCAGATAGCAGGATAGATGGAGAGTACCCACAAAGGCTTTAAATAGCCTCAAGTATTAAAACGATGGTTGAGAGCTAAAGACAACCAATGGCCCAGATCGAAAAGACGCTTCGAAATCCACAACAAGCAAGATCAACGGTTAGAGGGAGGCCACATGGAAACATGTGGAAGCAAGCACCCGATGCAAGAATACCTCCAACCGTCACACCGCCATTATGATAATGGATGTATTACCGATTCATTGGAAACAGTGAATGGTATACCAAGGCAAGGAAACGTTTGGACTTCGCAAATACCAGAAGGGAAACGTGTGGACTTTGCAGTAAATGAAGGAGTGGTGAAGATTAATGCATCTTTGCAAAACGTATCTTCATAATATCTTTACAAGATTATTATTCGTCGAAGAATGTGAAGTTAAGTGATAAGTTTTATCATTTATATTTTGATATTCAAGACAAGATTTCGATAGGAGACGAGGAAATAGTAATGCCAACATGAAAAAGAAGTGTCTATTCATTAGCAAGGAGGTCAATCTTTACAAAAAAAAAAAAAAAAAAGATAACTCCCTAAGCCTCTTCTTTATTGTTGCCCGAGGAGCCCTGGGCAGGGGAAATTTTCTCAGGATCCTGAGAAGAGCCTTCCTCAAGATTGACGTTGATAGAGCCCCCTTCAGCAACAGCTTGTGACTTTTCCTCTGGAAGCGCCGGCTCATTAGCAAGATATGCCTCATATTGTGAGTCAGCTGGAAAAGGATCATTTTCTTCCTGAGCCCAGTCTAGGAGATCCATGCCTAATTTCCCGAAGACCTCTTTGTGGCACACGTCACGAAAGGGAGCAGTATCGAAGGAAGGGATTGATGCGAGAATTCTTTCCCAAACGTCATTCTGCCCCAAGCGATAAGCTTGGATGTTGTAGGCACCTAGCGATTCGGAGAAAGGCACGATGTTTAGGTACTTCCGAACACAAACCTTCCGAAGCTCTGGCTTGATGTGCTCGGGCTTGCTAGGGACCGCCCACTTCAGATATCTCTCGTTCTCCGCACATTGAAAATCCAGTCTGTCACCAAACAACGTGGCAGCTTCTTTTTGCTTCTTGGCCTCGTGCTCGGCAGCAACGGCACGGGCCTTTGAAGAATTAAGGGCCTCCTTGAGGGAGTTCACTTCTTCCTCATGCTTTCTTTGCAGCTCCTCGGCAGCTGCAATAAGCCGGTCTATCTCAGAATTGGCTTTGGCCAAATTCTCTTCACCGGTTTGCAGCAAGGAGCTGTTGCGGCCAACCCGGCTCAATGCTTCCATGTGTTGATAGAAGCTCAACACAGCATTCCTGGGAAGGCAGAAATTATCAGAAGAAGTCATAAGAAATTATGAAAAAATAAGTAAGCAAGAAGACCGGTACCTTGTGGATTGACTAACAAGGGCAACGTCGTCTAGGGTCTCAAATTCCTGACGATCAGAAGGAATAAGACTGAGGGAGCTCCACTCTGCAGCTTTCTCAGGATCCTGTGTTATCCTGTCGGTCAACTTCAGGGCCCACTGGGGGGTGAAGACCTCCTCACAATCTGCAGAATTCTTAGATTTTTTATGGGAGGAAGCATCAATTGTATCATGCCTCCTTTTGGTTCGGGCGGAGGAGGAGACATTAGTCCTCTCCACCATTGGCTTCTTCCCTTTACCCGAAGCATCAGCCACGGGCCTGATGTTCCTGATACCCCTATAAGAGGGGTCGGGAGAGGGAACAAAAGCCTCTTGATCAACGGTCAAGGCTCTAAGCGATCGTTGCTCGGCTGTCACAACGGCCCTAGCGGCCTTCACTCGTAGGTTCTCGGGGTTCATTCTTGGAGGCTCTGCAAAGAAGAGCAAGAGTCAGAATTAAAGACGTATCACTTCAGTAAAATTAAAGGATGATGGTGTCACATCCACCCAGCCGGTACCCTATCTGGCATACCCGGGATGTGATCCACAGCCCCGAAGATCCATAGTTCAGGGACCACATAATCCACATCGACGATAATACAATCATGAACAGATAATAATCATAAACTAACAATGAATGATCATGGAATTCAAAAATAAGGTGTCAAACATAATCAGAGTGCGGAAATAAATATCAAATCAGATAACTTAAGAAGGCAGTGGGCGGAATCCACTCCTTCACCAAACGGAAGTGAGGTCAAAATTTAGTTAAGTACACATCTCAAGTTATAAAGGTAAGTTAAAGTTATTACAATTTCTCTAAGTATACTGTCACAAAAGAAGGGGTAACTACTCATAAGTCTCCTCCAAAATAAATATATCTTCTTCAAAGTTGAGGATCATGGAGACCCAACATGACTGCTCCCATACGACTCCGGGGCTAACCCTGGTACACCTGGTAATCTTCTTCGGTATGGTCACCGAAGTCTTCAACGTAGCCAGCCTCCGGATGGTAGTATGAGGTATCCGGGTCCGCTTCAGGGAGGGTGCCATCAGAGTAATCACCTGTAGAATAGCCTAACAAAATATTGCAACAGAAAAGGAATGAGTTCAAAAGAACTCAGCAAGGAAGTTATCCCACCACACATAAACCACAAGATAATCATAAAATGATGCAGATGATATGAGGCATATAATGCAATATGACTTTATTCTAAGTATGCTGGTCATCTATGGTAGACATGCTTTAAGTCATAGCACCATACTTCTTTAGGTAGTCTCAGTCACTCATCACCGGGGGAATTGGGTCCTACATCCCTCTCGGACAAATCCATGGTTGGGGGTTTCGGTCATCGCTCTCTCACATCACCGTTTGGTCTAAGTATTGGCGCATGTTAGGGTATAGCCTAGCCCAATGCAAGTCATCTACTTAATCATATCATGCCAGTTCCAGATACTTCCATTCCTCCCCTCTCGGGATCCTTTCCGGTATCCTTCACACTAGAGTCACGGATATTACTCACCGGACTCATCAACCCTATTGGTCATCCACAAATGGTAAACGGGAAGCTCTCACGTCCCTCTCACGGATCATTTCACCGGTCTTGAGTGCCCGTGAGCCCAAGTCTAGCCATTTGTAACCCTACCAATAAATGGCCCCTTTCGGGTAACCGTAATGCAATTTATGTCCTCTCACGGAGTGGATACCGGTCTTGAGCGCCCACAAATCCACACTACTACCACGGGTTGTTCGGTCTCAATGCCCTTCCGAATCGGGTCTGATATGATAGGGACATCCTAGCCATACATCTAGACAAATCCTATGCATGTTATTCAATAACCCGGGAAAGCGTCAATGGACACCTTCGGAGAACATCCCATACTATTCCCTCCGATGTCCAAGGACAGAAGCACCAGTAGGGTACCCCTCAATCCCAAGTTATACTTAAGCAATCACATGCCCAAGTTCATCATATCAGTTCACAAGATACAACGTCATAATAAACATTCAATTCATGACATTGTCATAAGTCATCATATATTGAAATTGATAAACATGATAAAACATTGAAGTAATATAATGTAAACACAAAGCTACTGTTAAAAGACATATGTAGCAAGTCTAACATGATAAGAATATAAAATAGAAACTATATTTACTAGGTTAGGAATACAAAGTCAAGATTTCCATATCCTAGGTAATTACATCGATAACTATCCTTACCTTGAATCGGAGAAGAGAATGGTCCAAGATCACAAGCAGTGGCCCAAATAGTCTTAAAGTCCTAAACAAGCATATATGAAAGGTTAGAGAAGAAATCAGAACAATCGGAGATCAAACGAATTAGAATTGGGCAAAAGTTGCTGACAACAACTCTATTGGTCGATACATTTGGTCGATAGTATCGACCAATAGTATCGACCAAATCAATTCCAGGACAGCAAGTCGGCTTTTCGGATTCTTGCCCAGATTTGGTCTTCCGGGTCTCGGATTGACATGAAACTTGGAGGATAGTCTAAGCACAACATGGGGACACTAATTATCAAGAAACTTTCATAATCCAATGGTCCATTTGGAAATCCCCAAATTGACATATTAAGGTTAAGAGTTGTAGATCATAGCATTGGCTATAACTCAATGCAAATTAGGGGAAAACATGGGGGATTAGGTAGGGAATCGTTTAGAAGTAACATGGAGCACATATGCAAGGTATAGATTAAGTAAATCACGAGCTTCATCTCAGTTTTGGTAAATAAAGCAAGTTGGTAAGCAATAAATCATGGAAATGTGTAGTCAATGATCATGAGGTGAATCAATCATAGTCATATCGGTGAAAACATCATTGTATGGGGTTTAGAAGGTTCATGGCAAGGTGTATGCAAGGTTGCAGCACCTTGACCATGGTCCCAACAGTAAAATAGAGAAAAGATGAGTGAGAAAGTGATTAGGAGAGAGAGTCATACCTTTAAAGTGGAACAAGAAAGTAACAATAAGTGGTTGGCAATGATTGATGAAGAAGATGCTTCACCACTACCAAGGAGGAGTTCTTGGGAGGCTCTCTCACGTTCCCGAGATGTTAAAGACGCGAGAATAGGGCTCCGAGTCTCGAGGAATAAATAAATAGAAAAGAATATTCTAAGAATCTTTAAATCTGGGCTCAGCAGACTTGTTGGTCGATACCTTTGGTCGATGGTATCGACCAATAGTATCGACCAAAACAAACTCTGCAGAATTTTTACAGAATAGTTCAGCAACTTTAGGTGCGGACTTGGAGGGCTATACAAGGTCAAATTGCATGGGGTTTTCTCCTACAGTTCACTCAAGAGGTCTAGTTTCAGGGAGTACCTTCGGATTATGCACAGGAGTCCGTTTGCTATTTCAACTGTCTCGCTCTTCATCAGTGCGCAGATTCTAACTTAACACTGGTAATGTGCTCAAGGAAGGAGCAGCATCATCAATGTCCATAAACTGGAATCCCGACATTACGTCATCAACCAGTAGGGCCCATAAGTCCCTCCTACCACCACTTCGGGTCTTTGGACCTACAAACATAACAATGACCGGATCGGGTCAAGGTTAGGTAAAAGCTGGATTTTACAGATGGTTAGAAGCTCACAATAAGCCAAGCCCCAGTACTGAAGAATGGAGTTATACTCCACCTCAAGTCCATGTATCTCTTGATACCATGGAATGGATTTGATCTTCCTGATGGCTGCCTTGTCTTCTTTGGATAAGGGAAGGCCCCGGTTATTCTCAGAAGAAGAATTACATCGCCTCCAGACGGTTGGGAAGTTAAGATCTGATGGAGGTGCTCTAAAGAAAAAGTATCGTTCGTGCCCTCTTTTGTGGTTAGAAGGGCAAGTTCCTTTGACAAGGATGCTGCCCCTCCAATCAAGTTCAGCCTTATTGCGTTTGGACAGAAAAACCCAGCCAGGAGGATGGGAGATAGTAAGAGCAAAAAAATGCACAAAAAGAGAAAGAGATGGTGTAATGCCAAGTTCAAAACACAAACCCAAGAAGCCGACGATGAGATGCCAGCTATTGGGAAGGAGCATTCCGGGACAAATGTCCCAATGATTCAGAACGGCTGAGAACAAAGGATTAAAAGAGGGAAAGCGAACCCCGCTTTACAATGCATCTATGTACATAGAAAACTCACCCGAAAGGGTTGAATCAACCGTCTCATCAGGACGAGGAGCCCTAACCTGATAAGAGGAAGGAAAATCAAAATTTTGGATTGCTGAAAGGAGGGTTTCCTCCTTGAAAACGGAGGGGACAGAGCCAGGTCCGCCATCAGACCTGGAAGTTTGAGGCTGCCTAGAAGACTCGGCAGTTACCCTAGAAGTCTTGGAAGATCCAGACTCAGGAAGGACAGAAGGAGTTTTGGTTTTTCTCTCCGAACTTTTTTGAGAAACTTCAGCAAATTCGCGCCAGAGGACGTTAGGGTTTTGTTATCACTGTCTGACTGTTCGGAAGAAGGGGAAGCAAAAGCTTCATTACCACTACTATTACTAGCACTGGGAACTAGAGAAACACTATCTTCCGCCATTACTTGTTGCAGTCAGGTACAAAAAGAAAAAAGACCAGTAAACTTACTGATTCAGTGAGGCAAAAGCTTGAGAGCAAGAAGGTGCGAAGCAGACGACAAAGGTTCAAATTCCAGACAAGAAGAATGAAACCCACGAAGACAACGAACCGCTTTTAAAACACCCGCACGAGTGTTCGGGAATCTGAACGATCGAGATTGATTCAAAATCGACGATCGAGATTAGAAGACGTTTTGAAAGTTTGAATTCACGAATCCGAAACAGGCGTTCGGAAACCGTCGCTTGGGTTACGTGAGCCAGGACAGATTGACTGCAAGAAGACACGTGACATTACCCTCACAACGCTCGAGGAAAAGTGACCACCGCATTAAATGTGATATGACATTTAATGGAGCATGCAAAGACTATTACCTGACGAAGAACCCAGTTAAAAACCAAGCCCTCGGGATCGACCAAACGCTTGGTCTGGGGGGCTCGTGATATGGGGAAAATATGATCGAACCGGGTTCCTACTTGGTTTGATCCTCGACTCCGGTCGAGACAGAAGGAATCGACTAGCTCCCGAGCGAACCGGATCCAGAAGATAGCTTGCTGAGGAAGAAAACTTATTCAACCACAAGTACGCCCTAATCCAACTTATGGATTAGGTTAATTACCCTAATGATGGCAGACTCAAATTCACGGCTGCGGCTAATCATTATCGAAGGTATAATCATCACGTAACCTAGAGGTTATCTCAGGAGTCCTCTACTAGTCCAAACTAGTAGAAGTCTATTGCTCAACGGATCTAACTGTTAAGATCCAACGACTACCCAAAGAAGGCTCAAGTGCATCCAACGAAGGAGATTCGAAGGTACACTCTATATAAACCTCATTGCCATATGAGGTGAGGGACTCAGATTCAGATACACACTAGTAGACGTAAACTATCAGGGGCTCACGATCTAGATCACCTTTCCTAGTTTTTCATTCCTTAGCTCTGTGCTTCTAGCAGAGCCGTTTGTGATTAAGTTCATCAACTGACTTAGCCTTCGGAGGTGGACTCCCGATCCCGCGGTCGGGCCACATCTAACGCTTTCGTTTTGCAGGTCATCATGAGAAGATCTAAGGGCTGAGCAGATTTTGGACGCATCAATTAGATAGTCTAAAGAAATTGCAAATAAATATATGAGAATAACATTGTTCCAAATAGTAATATCTTAATCAACTATGTTGGATTTGTAAGAGCATACATAGCATGCACACAACGCATTGTGGCTGGTGTCCTCCTACTCAGTGGCCACAATACCACAATCCCCACCATGATCCTCGGCAAGGGCGGAACTTTGTAGGGGAACAGTTTTAGAGGTAAAGATAAAGGATATACATGTCATTCTTATTTTTTATCTAACGGTTATAATTAAAATCTAATTTTTATAGAGAAAACAATTAACTTTCAATTAGAAATTAACTCATGATCCTTAAATTTCTCCCTAATTATTCTCTTTCTTCCTATTTATTCTCGAAAAAAAATTCTCTATTGTGCTCATCTCTCTGCTGTGCGCAACAGTGTAGCGCCACAATTTGACATGTGGCTTATTCTTAATAAATGGCTTAGATTAGAAGGTTGGGTTTTAAGTGAAAGTGACCCATTTTATTACCAGTCTTAACAAAAACGTGAGGGAGGGAGAGTCGGGTCACGATACCATCCTCTTTAATAGACTTTCAACGATAAAAAGTCCCCAGAAAATTTCTCACTAATAAATAGAAATCAAAATATTTTCTTTTGATTTGTCAGTCTGGCCCATCAATGTTGAATAGAAAATTGAAATCAGAAGAGGAAAGAAAAGGAAGGAATTAATCTGTGTTCAAGCCGCGTAAGAAGATCTGAAGATACCCAGTTGGAGAACAGGGAGGGAGGGAGGGTGTTGAGGTGAAAAATACTCTCCCAGCCCTTTCGGTTCATCCCTGGCTCGGTCATGGTTTCTGAAGAAAGAGAGAAAGTGAGAGTGGGCCACCTCTAAGGACGGGAAGCCACCTTCGACAATTGAGTCAATCCATGTAAGGAAAAATAGAGACTCCTACTAAAGAATGGGCGCTCAAGGAGGAGGAAGAGGATGAATTCATGAATGATTGTCCGAGAATCCAAGTCTTGCCTTTGTTCAGGATCCAAGATGGAATATATAGTTGATTCATACCTATAGCGATTATGGACATGTTATGGCCCTCAGATGTGTATATTCAGAGGAGGGTGAAGATGACTTCGTAGAGGGACTTGAGAGACAAGCTTGGTGACCAGGCTATCCTATTGTCAGGAGGTCTTGTCAATGAATCAGTGGTCAGCGTCATTCTGATGATGATGAAGTGACAATGGCCCACGGCTGAGGGGACAAATGAGTCGCCGGCTCTGGGCTCGAGGAAGGCTTTGAGTAGGTTAGAAGCTTCCTTATCTGCAGAGGGATATCGAGAATCCCTTATGCATTAAATGCTGGAACACACGTCACGAGGAATTCCTTCTCCTTCTTACTGAGAAGTCTTATGGGGGTAAGAGTGCCTTATCATCGCGTCATTCGCCATTCAGCTTTTCCGCAGGTGAATTCCGAGAAGCGCTCACTGAACCTCCCAGTCTAACCGTGTACCTTAGGTACTGGTTCAAATGACTACTTTTTGGTTCAGAGATTCTGGTCGAAAATATCGATAACATTAGCCCCCTACTCTTTATGATAATTTCTTTGTCATAAAGAATATTTAGCTCGAATTCCGATGTTTTCATAGCTGAGATATTCAGGAAGCTGAAACAACTTCTTTGAAAGCAGCAAAATATCTTCTTGGCGAGTCTCGAAGCTTGGATAAGTTTGCGCTTTTAAAGATGATGTTAATCTGATAGTTATTCTGATTAACCACATCATCCTTAATAATGTGCACATTGCTCAACGCACTTGTTTCTCCGCCATGTGCCTTTTCTACAATAACTTCTCTTTGAAGGTGAAGCGTTGAAACAAAAAGAATCTTCAATCCAGAAGAATCTTGGGTGTCGCTTTTGGCTCCAAAAACCTTTATAAATTGAATCTTTGTAACTTCGTAACTTCTTTTTTTCACTACTCATTTTGCAAGCACTACAACTTTCTCCTTGAGTCAGCGTTCTGCAGAAGTTCTTAATTCTTCTTTGTTTTGTAAGTGTATCACACTTTAGAGAGTGCAATGGGTAGGAAGACTACAAGGAAAACCAACCCTTTTACTAAGCCCGTTGTCACATCCCCCCAGCCGGTACCCTATCTGGATTACCCAGGGAAGTGATCCACAGCCCAAAAGATCAAGTTTAGGAATGATCATATCCATTTAGCACAATAACATAATCAAAAGCAAGAACAAATCATAATGTTCAAGTAATTTATAATAAAAGTCAAGAAAGGATCTCAGAATGATCACTAAGAATATCAGAGTGCAAAAACATGATACCAAATCAAAAGACAACTGTAGAGTATAGCGGAAATATACTCCACAAACATATGCGGAAGGTAGAGCGAAATCTAAGTAAAGCTCTAAGCTAATACAAGTAAAGTAAAAGATAAGTCTAAAAGAAACAAGAGAAATCTAATCCACATCTTCAGTCGGCTCTTCTTCATCTTCAGTCTTCATCTTCTTCACCTTGCCCTTCCTTATATGGACCGTCATCATGTTTCAAACCTGCAGAGAAGTCTTACAACAGATATGGTACAAAAGGAGTGAGTTTCGAAAGAAACCCAGTAAGGCAGCTAAATCCATAATAACATAAATGGCAGGATTTCAAAACAAACATAAATGCAATATGGTATGAGAAAAACAATGAATGTATGAATCTAACTCTATGTATGCTGGTCTCTATTGGCAGACATGCTTTAAGTCATAGCACCATACTTCATTAGGAAGGTCTCAACACACCACGCCTTTTGGTAGTGGGTCCGGCATCCCTCGGGACATTCCATGGCTGGGGTTTAAGTCATTGCTTTCTCACATCACCATTGGTCTAAGTATTGGCGCATGTCAGGGTTAAGCCTAGCCAAATGCAAGTCTTCTACTTAGTTATATCAAGTCAGATCCAGATACGTCCATTCCTCGCCCCTGGTGATCCTTTCCGGTATCCTTCACACTAGAGTCCTCATAGTCCTTGACTACGGACTCATCAACCCTATTGGTTATCCACATATGGTAAACGGGAAGCTCTCACGTCCCCTCATGGGTTGGTTATCGGTCTTGAGCGCCCGTGAGCCCAAGTCTATCCATATGCAACCCTCCAATAAATGGCCCCCACAATGTGATTCCCGTCCTCTCACGGATTGGTTACCGGTCTTAAGCGCCCGTGAATTCCCATTGCTACCACGGGTCGTTCGGTCTCAATACCCCTCCGATTAGGGTCTGACATAACGGGGTATTCCTAGCCAAACACTACTAGACAATCCTAAATATGTCATCCAACAGTTTAGGAAGGTGTCCAAAGGGCATCTCCGGAAATATCCCATACTATTCCCGTAGTTGTCCAAGAACAGAAATGTCAAAAGGACACTTCTCCTTTCCAAACCATACTTAATCATACACAAACATAAATCCATAACATCACATATATGGAAAGAAATCAATAACAACATACATCTTGTATAAAACTGGTAAGTAAATCTTACATGAATCAATTAACATAAACAAGTAATGCTACTGTAATCAAGATTATGCAACAGTAGTATATCATTGTAAGAATCTAATTAAGGAAACAAATCAATGATATTCAAATATAGAAACTTGATTCATGCAATCTATGTAATTAAGGAAATAACCATCCTTACCTTATATAACTCGCGATGGATCTTAGAGAATCAAGTAAGACCTTGACTAAACTTGGGAAGAAAGTCCTAAACAAGTATATATAACATATTAGGAAAGATACCTAGAAGGAAAGATATCAAAACATCCAAAACAGACCAAATATGAGGTTACTGTCCTCATTGGTCGATTGACTTGGTCTACTGCCTCAGTCGACCAATGAGTCGACCAACAGAGATAGTGGCCTTCAAAATCAGAGTTTTTAGAATATAGAACCGAATTTGGTGGTTCAAAAGGGTACCAAACAAGGGGGAAACTACTATGACAGTATCCTAGTATATAGAGGACTTCAAAACACTAATCAAATAAAGTCTTCAACTTACAAATTAGGAAACAAAAGTTACCATAATTAGATCAATCATGATTCTTGAAGAATTCATAGTAACAATCATGGACAAGAACGATAGGATGATGGATCATTGATTGTGATAAAGAAATCATGAAAAACATGCATAGATCTTCAAGAAAAATAGATCTAAGACTGAAGAACATGAATCTAAATAAGGAAACAAAACTTACCATAAATGTATTAGTCATGGTTCTTGGAGAAAGCATGGTATGATCAAGAAGAAAGAACTAGAGATTGATAGGTTACAACTCTTGTAAAGAAAACACAGCGATTGACTACTAATATGATCAATAAAACAGATCTAAGAAGATCAGAATTTGAATTAAAATATGAACGAAGACAAGATCATGATTTGGATCATGATTCCTTCAAAAGCTTGCAGTGATCATGATTAAGATCATCGCATTAGCCATTAATCCTTAGGAAGATCATGAGGGATGAGTAGAGAGATGTTTGCAACAGAGAATGCAGCATCTTCTCTACTGTCTCAGCCCAAAAAGGAAAGAAAAAAAGAGATGGAGAAGAAGAAGAAGAGAGTGTAGACATACCTTTGATGCAAGAGGAAGAAGATTACTTGAGTTCTTGCGAGAAATCAACCAAGGATGCAAGGAAATTGATTAGAATGGAGTTCTAACTCGTTCCAGAGGCTTAGGAGGCAGAGGAGACGAAGTAATCCCGAGGTTGGACTTAAATAGAGCAAGAAAGACCTAAATCTGCAAAACAAATCTCATTGGTCGATTGGATTGGTCTACTGGCCCAATCGACCAATCAGTCGACCAATGGAGACAGAAGGGTACAGAATGCACTGTTTTGGTCATAACTTCTTCGTTTGAAGTCCGATTGATCCGAAATTCGAAAGGGAACTTCACAAAAACATACTAAGACTATCTAGCATGAATTGGGCATCATCCATGGTCCAAAAATCAGTAATTTATAAATTGGAAACATGAGTTTCTAAATTGGAAACAACACGGTTCTCATAGCCAACTCATCATGGATTCAAGGGAAGAATTAGAGAGAACAAGGCTTCACTCTAATGGAATATGTAAAACCCAGCCCTAACCTTGACCCGGAAACCTTGTTATTTGTAGGTCCAGTGACCCGAAGTAAAGTAAGAAGTCAGCTTTGGGCCATCCCAGTGGAGGACTTGGTGTCTGGCTTTGAATCCATGAGAGTTGATGATGAAGTTCTATTTATGGAAACTGAATCTTGATGAAGATCGGATTAGTTGATGGACTTGGAGTGCTCTCTATCATGGTTTGAAGGCATTTCTACCTATTAGGTAAGTCACTTGTTATGTGTGCAAAACCCCTTTAGGATTGGATTTGATTTGGATCTTCAATTCCCTGTTTTGGAATTGCTGTCAGCATTGGTCGACTGATTGGTCGACTGGACCAGTCGACCAATCCACTCGACCAATGAGTGCTGTCTTTGGCAATTAGGTCTTGCTTGCTCTATTTAAGTCCAATCTCGAGTCTACTTCGTATTTTTGCTGCCTCCAAACTCTTTGGAACGAACCAAAGACCTCTGCAAGTCATCTCCCTTGCATCCTTGGTGATTTTCTTGACGGATCTTCGTCGAAACTCTTCCTTTTGCATCAAAAGGTATGTCTACACTCTCTTCTTCTCCTCCATCTCTATTTTTCTTTCCTTTTTGAGTTGAGACAGTAGAGGAGATGCTGCATTCTCTGTTGCAAACATCTCTGGACTTGTCTCTCATGATCATCCTAAGGATTAATGGCTAGAACAATGATCTTAACCATGATCATTGCAAGCTTTTGAAGGAATCATGATCAAACCATGATCTAGTCTTTGTTTAACTTCTGATTTGAATTCTTATCTCCTTGGATCTTCTATATTGATCATGTTAGTAGTCAATTGCTGTGTTTTCTTTTCATGATCCATGATCTATCAATCTCTAGTTGTTCTCTTCTACCATACTATGTGTTCTTCATGAATCATGATAGTTACATATATGGTAGGTTTTGTTTCCTTATTTAGATTTATGTTTTAAGCCTATTTCCTTGAAGATCTAAGTATGCTTTTCATGATACCTTTACCTGAAGCAATGATCCATCCTCCTATTGTTCTTGTCTTTGATTTCTATCTTGAATTCTTCAAGATCCATGGTTGATCTAATTATGGTAACTTTTTGTTTCCTAATTTGGATCTTGATGGCTTGATTGGATTAGTGTTTTGAGGTCCCCTATATGTTAGGATACTACTGATGTAGTTTACCCCTTGATTAGTACCCTTTTGAACCACCAAATTCGGATTTCATATCTTAAAACTCTGTTTTTTTGGGCTCTATCTCTCGCATTGGTCGATTGATTGGTCGACTGGACGATCGACCAATCCACTCGACCAATGAGTACAGCAACTCAGAATTGGTCCGTGTTGGATGTTTTGGTATCTTTTCTGTTAGGGATCTTTCCTAATATGTTGTATACACTTGTTTAGGACCTTCTTCTCAAGTTTGCCCAGATCTTACTTGATTTCTTAGGATTCCTTTGCGAGTTATAAAAGGTAAGGATGGTTATTTCCTTAATTACATAGATAGCATGAATCTAGTTTCTATATTTGAATATCATTGATATGTTTCCTTAATTAGATTCTTACAATGATATACTACTGTTGCATAACTTTGATTACAGTAGCATTACTTATTCATATTGAATTGACTCATGTATGATTTACTTACCAATTATATACAAAGTGATTGCAATTATTGATTTCTTTCCATATATGAAGTTACCATATATGTGATGATATGAATTGATGCATGTGTATGCTTAAGTATGGTTTGGAAAGGAGAGGTGTCCTTTTGACACTTCTGTCCTTGGACTACTACGGGAATATTATGGGATGTTTCCGGAGATGCCCTATGGACACCTTCCTAAACTGTTGGATGACATATCTAGGATTGTCTAGTAGTGTTTGGCTAGGATGTCCTGTTATGTCAGACCCTAATCGGAGGGGTATTGAGACCGAACGACCCGTGGTAGCAATGGGGATTCATGGGAGCTCAAGACCGGTAACCAACCCGTGAGAGGACAGGAATCACATTGTGGGGGCCATTTATTGGTAGGGTTGCATATGGTTAGACTTGGGCTCACGGGCGCTCAAGACCGGTAACCAACCCGTGAGAGGATGTGAGAGCTTCCCGTTTACCATATGTGGATGATCAATAGGGTTGATGAGTCCGTAGTCAGGGACTATGAGGACTCTAGTGTGAAGGATACGGGAAAGGATCGTCAGGGACGAGGAATGGACGTATCTGGATCTGACTTGATGTAACTAAGTAGAAGACTTGCATTTGGCTAGGTTTTACCCTGACATGCGCCGGTACTTAGACCAATGGTGATGTGAGAGAGTGGTGACCTATACCCCCAGCCATGGAATGTCCCGAGGGATGCCGGACCCATTACCAACTGATGATGAGTGATTGAGACCTTCCTAAAGAAGTACGGTGCTATGACTTAAAGCATGTCTGCCAATAGAGACCAGCATACATAGAGTTAGATTCATTCATTCATTGCTTGTCTCATATCATATTGCATTTATGTTTGTTCTGAAATCCTGCCATTTATGTTATTATGGATTTAATCGCCTTACCGAGTTTCTTTGAAACTCATTCCTTTATTGTACAATGTTTGTTAGACTATTCTGCAGGTACTGAATACTATGACGGTCCCTATGAAGAAGCGCAAGGCGAAGAGGCATATCTCTAGGAAGGTGATTGCGGTTACAAAAATTACACTGAAGATCCCGCGAGTGGTTATGCTCCGTACGATGCTTAGTCCGACCATTGAGTGGAAGCTCCCTTGTGCTGTTTATGAGATTTACACTTATAGGGATGTTGTCTATAAAGTGGAGAACAATTTAGTTACCCATTGTACTTGCTACTGGGATTAGATTTTGTCTAGTTTATTCTCTTTTAGAGCTACTTTTCCGCTGGTTGTAGAGTGGGATTTTGCCTCACTTTACTTATCTGTTTTTGACACTCGGATTGTATCTAGTACTCTGATTTATATATGATTCATTCTTTCCTTATTTGGATCTATGGTTTATCTTCCGCACTTTTATTATGATTGTTCATGATTATGTTATTGTTTATGTGGGAGGTTGATTACTGGATACCTGATCTTCGGGCTGTGGATCACACTCTCGGGTATGCCAGATAGGGTACCGGCTGGGAGGTTGTGACAGAATATCAAGAACATATCAGAGGCAAGAATAACTAAATAGAAAATCAAAAGAATACTAATCCTAGAATGAGAGGAATCAAAAATAGAAACTTATTAGAATGATTATGTCAATGGTCAACATAGAAGGCTATAATGGCTAGGAAGAAAGGGGATTTGATTCAAGGAGATGAAATACATTGGAACAGCAGTAAGGCTAAGATCACACATGTTAAACATTAATTAGAAAAGAAGCTACAGTAGAATGATCATGATGTCCAAAACTCAATCAAAATCAATGAAGAATTGAGGAGATTCACCATGTGGTTTCAAGAAATGCATAGAGTGATTGGGGGTTCACTCTGAGACACAAGGAGATTAGAGAATAGGTAGTTACAATAGTGTAACACCTTCTCCACAATCAAAACATCAAGATAGAACAATAATAAGAAGAGAAGAGAGAAGAAGGAGATAGAATACTGAAATCAAGGTCCAACTTCAAGGTGTAACATTAAACTAACCTTTCTTTACCCAAAACAGATAGGGTGTCCTAGCTAGGTTTGGGCTGGATTTCACACCCGTCGCCAAGAACCCATCAGAACTTCGGAAAGAAGTGGAGAACAGAGAAGACCCCATGGCCAGTGCAGGTAGTCTTGCTTCTTCCTCCTCCTCTCTTGTAGTCGTCACTAGTTCTTCTAGCATGCAGATAATGTCTCAGCGACAGGGTATTGCCCTTGAATGCTCTGCTAGGGAGGGTATTGTCACACCCCACCTGTAGGTCTTGGTTATCCACTCGACAACCCGTGGGAGTGAACCGTCACAGGATCCATGGTCTTACTCATCAATAATAATAAACACAAGTATAGACAATCAAGAGCAAGAATAAGTGCAATAATTAATAAAAATGTTACAGGAGTCCAAATACTGCAATAAATATCCAAGAAAGAATCAAAGGAAAGAATCAATAATAAAATGTAATATCGAGTTCAGCGGAAGCAAAATAAATAAAATAAATAATCCTCTTTCCTGTTTTCTTTTCTAAATCTAAAAACTAGTTTTCTAAATTAGCAAGTAGAGAGGTCCTCCAATCTTTCTCTATACGATCATCAAAATCCTGGCAATCTGCCTCCATTGGCCATCAATGGGTGCTATAAGAGCACACCAAGCATCTTCAGGAGGCTTCATGCTCTGCAAGTTCATGAACCACTGTTTGTGCCACATCAGCTTCATACGACAAGGCTCTTTCATACGAATCATCTCCAACTTCCGACGTTGTGCCACCATCTATACAACTCATATAATATATACAATGAAAGGAATGAGTTTAGATGAACTCAGTAAGAAACAGACAATTCTCATATTTATGTCAATACAATCCACGAATGCATACATGAAATGATATGGATGATATGCAGAAATATAAATGCTATTAAGATTTAACTATGCACGTCTCTAACAGCTGACATGCTTTAAGATATAGACCAGCCCTCCTCTGGGTAGGTCTTGTCACTCTGATCCGACAAGGACTGGTTACCTCTGTAGGGATCCTGGGCAAAGGGGTAAACACCTGGCTCTCAAACCATGGCTGGGGGTTAAGTCAACACACTCTCACCACGACCATTGGCAATGAGTACTGGCGCATGTCGGGGTTTCTAATCCAATGCAAGTCATAATGGTAACATACTATATGAAGTCCAGATACTTCCCCTATGGCACCAACCAACTTGGTTCAGTATCCTTCGCAACCTAGGAGTGAGAACCCTCACGGACTGGTTACCGCTGTTGGACTCTACTCCTTAACCCTATGGTCATCCACATATTATTGGGGCGGATGCTCTCATGACTCCTCACGACACCCGGTCCGCTCCTTGGACGTCCATGAGCCCAACCCTAACATATGCAACCCTATCATTGCATGACCAACAGTGGACCACTGAGTCTCCGCACGGGACTGGTTCTTGCTGTAGGATGAAACAGAATCATGTCACCATTGTCACGGGTCACCCGGCTTCAATTCCCCTGCCGAAAGGGTAATAGAATGTGGGGTACCTAGCCATGTAATTCTAGACACTCCTAGGTATGTCATCCAATAATCATGATAGTGCTAGAGGCATCAGCGAGCATGTGTCCCATACCACAGCCCTCTGATATCTCCAGCCAAGATATCCCAAATGGAATACCCTTTCCATCACAACTACACTACATCACTCTTTATCATACCATAAACAATTGTGCAATATCATAAAAAGATGAAGTACATCAAGGAACACCACACACAACAAGTATACAATAAGATTCACATGCTTTATACAATTACAGCAAGTTACATGATCAAAGAATAGTAAATAGAACAGCTGAATCATCATGTATATATAATTGCATATAAATAAGAATGCATGTTCTTACTTGTAATTTAGTAGGAGGCCTTTAAATTGCAATCCAAACACAATTATAAAACTTTAAGTATAAACAGAGGACACCTATATGCAAGGTTGCAAGAATGTATAAGAGTCAAGAGTCAAAACAAATCCAAAATCAAACCTACACAGTCACTGGAAACCAGCCAGTTGCTTGTGCCGGTCGCTTAGGTTAAGCGACCTCCACAAGCGACCGCCCCTGTTTCAAACAGTTTCCAACTCCGAAAATCAAACTTTTGATCATCTGATTTCAATCCGTTTTGGGATGATCTTAGTCCGAATTTCAAACTTAATAGGTCTAGAACAAAGGGGTAACAAGAAACCCTAAAATTAACAAAGCTCAACCACCCAAAATTCTCCCCTTGATTAGATCCATCCATTAACAAATGTAGGGATTCGTTTCTGGACAGGATCTCATAAAGAACATTGGAAACAGAGCTACAATTGATCAATTGGGTAACCACTAACAAAAATGGGGATGGGTTCATATCAATTAGAGGTTAAAAAGAAGAGAATAGCAGATGGAGATTCATTACCTTATCCAGAACCACCAAGAATAGAAGGGAAAAGGCAGAGCTACAATTGATCAATTGGGTAACCACTAACAAAAATGGGGATGGGTTCATATCAATTAGAGGTTAAAAAGAAGAGAATAGCAGATGGAGATTCATTACCTTATCCAGAACCACCAAGAATAGAAGGGAAAAGGTTCCAGATCACTAACAGCACTTCGCCCACCTTCCAGCACGTTCCCACTGCCGCCTAATCGCCCAAAATAGCAATCCCGAACATAATAATGCGTTAATAGGGCAAGGGATGCTATTTATAACGAACAGGGGGCAAAATAGGGCATTTTCCTGCAAGCAGAAAATGGCGGTCGCTTGGTTTAATCAACCGCCACTAGCAACCGCCCCCAAGTATATTGCTATACAAGGGTGCTTTGCTCAGGGGGTTGAAACCCAAACACAACCTAACCCAAAACAACACATGGGGGAGGTCTTACCTTCATTCCAGACATCTCCAAACACCACTTGCCTTCTACCAGAGATCCAACTTCCCAGTAAGGTAGATTCTTCAACAAGAGAACCTAGATCCATGGGTTCTGGATATAGATCATGGACTTCTATTTGGACACTCCACAAAATTAATTCAACTAGACATTTGGGTTCTTGGACCTGCAATACTGATTCTGGGTTAGAAATACGGGGGTTGTTATAGGTATGGCCTCCGAAGCATTGTCTCGCCTTCTTTCCTTTTTTGAACATGGAACTCTTGACTCCAGATCAGGTCCTTTGTAGTACCCCAATCTCCTTCACCCTCATCACGTTGCGTTGATGGAAGTAGCCTTTAGGATCCCTGAAGAATTTCCTGTAAGACTTCCAGGTCCCACAGATAGAGCGAACTTGTTAAGAGAGGGAGAAATCCCTTTGTATTTCGACTTTATGTTGGGCGATTTAAGGCTCCCACTCTGTCCCTTTGTTAGGATAACCTTAGAGTATTATGGTCTCAATCCTAGGATGTTGGCCCCAAATGGGTGGAGATACCTCATAGGTTTCATGGGATGTTGTTACCACCTCAGAGTAGAATGCAGCTTGAACTTATTTAAGTGAGTTTCTTGTCACATCCCGCCAAATCCACCTAGCCTCTACCCTATCTGGGTTACCCGGGGGAGTGATCCACAGCCCAAAAGATCAAGTTTAGGAACGATCATATCCATTTAACACAATAACATAATCAAAAGCAAGAACAAATCATTGTATTCTAATAAGTTAATAATAAAATTCAAGAAAAGATCTCAGAAGGATCACTAAGAATATTAGAGTGTGGAAAACATGATTCCAAATAAAAAGGCAACTGTAGAGTATAGCGGAAATATACTCCACAACATATGCGGAAGGTAGATCGAAATCTAGGTAAAGCTCTAAGCTAATACAAGTAAAGTAAAAGATAAGTCTAGAAGAAACAAGAGAAATCTAATCCACATCTTCAGTCAGCTCTTCTTCTTCTTCAATCTTCATCTTCTTCACCCTGTGCTTCCTTGTACGTACCGTCATGGTATTCCGAACCTGTAGAGAAGTCTAACAAAAGACATGGTACAAAAGGAGTGAGTTTCGAAAGAAACCCAGTAAGGCAGTTAAATCCATAATAACATAAATGGCAGGATTTCAAAGCAAATCATGAATGCAATATGGTATGAGACAAACAATGAATGTATGAATCTAACTCTAGGTATGTTGGTCTCTATTGGCAGACATGCTTTAATTCATAGCACCGTACTTCTTTAGGAAGGTCTCATCACACAACGCCGTTTGGTAGTGGGTTCGGCATCCCTCGGGACAATCCATGGCTGGGGGTATAGGTCACCGCTCTCTCACATCACCATTGGTCTAAGTACTGGCGCATGTCAGGGTAAAGCCTAGCCAAATGCAAGTCTTCTACTTAGTTATATCAAGTCAGATCTAGATACGTCCATTCCTCGCCCCTAGCGATCCTTTCCAGTATCCTTCACACTAGAGTCCTCATAGTCCCTGACTACGGACTCATCAACCCTATAGGTCATCCACATATGGTAAACGGGAAGCTCTCACATCCTCTCACGGGTTGGTTACCGATCTTGAGCGCCAGAGCCCAAGTCTATCCATATGCAACCCTACCAATAAATGGCCCCCACAAAGTGATTCTTGTCCTCTCACGGGTTGGTTACCGGTCTTGAGCGCCCATGAATCCCCATTGCTACCACGGGTCGTTCGGTCTCAATACCCTTCCGACTAGGGTCTGATACAACGGGGACATCCTAGCCAAACACTGCTAGACAACCCTAGGTATGAAAATCAATAGTTCAGGAAGGTGTCAAAGGGCATCTCCGGAAACATCCCATAATATTCCAGTTGTTGTCCAAGAACATAAGTGTCAAAAGGACACCTCTCCTTTCCAAACCATACCTAAACAGTCACAATCATCAATCAATCATATCACAACTATTGTAACTCCCCATATGGAAAGTAATCAAGAACATGATCCAACTCATATATAATTGGCAAGTAAAGTCATACATAAACTAAATAATGTAAACAAGTAATGCTAATGGGATTAGAGTAGTTGCATCAGTAGTACATCAATATAAGAATCTATTTATGGAAATAGATAAAAAAAGATTCAAATATGGAAACTAAATCATGCAACCTATGAAATTAAAGAAATAACTATCCTTACCTTATATAACTTGAAGGGAATCCCAAGAATCAAGGAGAATCTTCCCAAACTTGGCAAGAAGGTCCTAAACAAGTATATATATATATATATATATATATCTTATTAGGAAAGAAACCTAGAAGGTAAGAGATCAAATCATCCAAAACAAACCAAATATGAGGTTGCTGTCCTCATTGGTCGATTGATTGGTCTACTAACCCAGTCGATCAATCAGTTGACCAACAGGGTCAGTGACAGATAAAAATAGGGATTTCTGGTCCGAAATCTGAATTTTGTGATTCGAATCGCCACCAAACAAGAAAGGAATCATCATGATAGTATTCTAGTGCTAAGGAACAAACCTAACACTATCATTGATCAAAAATCTAAAGACACAAATAAGGAAACAAAACTTACTATAAATGTATTAGTCATGGTTTTCGAAGAAAGCATGGTATGATCAAGAAGAAAGAACTAGAGATTGATAGGTTACAACTCTTGTAAAGAAAACATAGCGATTTACTACTAATATGATCAATAAAACAGATCTAAAAAGATCAGAATTTGAATCAAAAGATGAACGAAGACAAGATCATAATTTCTTCAAAAGCTTGCAATGATCATGATTAAGATCATTGCATTAGCCATTAATCCTTAGGAAATCATGAGAGATGAGTAGAGAATGCAGCATCTTCTCTACTGTCTCAGCCCAAAAAGGAAAGAAAATCAGAGATGGAGAAGAAGAAGAGAGCGTAACATACCTTTCGATGCAAGAAGAGAAGAAACTCAAGAGTCCTTGCAATAATCCAACATTGGATGCAAAAGAAATAGTTGAAATGGAGCTTTGGCTCGTTCTAGAGGCTTAGGAGGCAGAACATACGAAGTAGACTCGAGATTAGACTTAAATAGAGCAAGCAAAGACCTAATTAGCAAAACAGATCTCATTGGTCGATTGATTGGTCTACTGGCCCCAATCGACTAGTTAGTCGACCAATGGAGACAACAAGGTACAGAAATGCATTGTTTTGGTCATAACTTCTTCGTTTGAAGTCCGATTGATCCGAGATTCGAAAGGGAATTCACACAAACATACTAAGACTATCTAGCATGAATTGGACATCATCCATGGTCAAAAATTAGTACTTTATAATTTGGGAACATGAGTTTCTAAATTGGTAACAACATGGTTTTCATAGCAAACTCACCATGGATTCAAGGGAAGAATTAGAGAGAACAAGGCTTCACTCTAATGGAATATCAAGAACATATTAGAGGCAAGAATAACTAAATAGAAAATCAAAAGAGTACTAATCCTAGAATGAGAGGAATCAAAAATAGAAACTTACTAGAATGCTTATATCAATTGTCAACATAGAAGGCTAAACTGGCTAGAAAGAAAGGGGAATTGATTCGAATAGATGAAATACATTAGAACAGCAGTAAAGGCTAAGATCAAACATGTTAAACATTAATTAGAAAAGAAGCTACAGTAGAATGATCATGCTGTCCAAAACTCAATCAAAATAAATGAAGAATTAAGGAGATTCACCATGTGGTTTCAAGGAATGCATAGAGTGATTGGGGGTTCACTCTGAGACATAAGGAGATTAGAGAATAGGTAGTTACAGTAGTGTAACACCTTCTCCACAATCAAAACATCAAGATAGAATAGTAAGAAGAAGAAAAGAGAGAAGAAGGAGATAGATCACTAAAATCAAGGTCTAACTTCAAGGTGTAACATTGAACTAACCTTTCTTCACCCAAAACAGATAGGGTGTCCTAGCTAGATTTGGGTTGGATTTCACATTTCTTCCCTTAGAGCCTTAGGGAAAGCTGGTGGTACAGCTTCAGTAAGCAGGGAACCTCCTGTCACATCCCCCCGGCCGGTACCCTATCTGGATTACCCAGGGAAGTGATCCACAGCCCAAAAGATCAAGTTTAGGAACGATCATATCCATTTAGCACAATAACATAATCAAAAGCAAGAATAAATCATAATGTTCAAGTAATTTATAATAAAAGTCAAGAAAGTATATCAAAAGGATCACTAAGAATATCAGAGTGCGGAAAACAAGATACCAAATCAAAAGACAACTGTAGAGTATAGCGGAAATATACTCCACAACAGATGCGGAAGGTAGATCGAAATCTAAGTAAACCTCTAAGCTAATACATGTAAGGTAAAAGATAAGTCTAAAAGAAACAAGAGAAATCTTATCAACATCTTCAGTCGGCTCTTCTTCATCTTTAGTCTTCATCTTCTTCACTTTGCTCTTCCTTATATGGACCGTCATTGTATTCCAAACCTGCAGAGAAATCTAACAACAAATATGGTACAAAAGGAGTGGGTTTCGAAAGAAACCCAGTAAGGCAGTTAAATCCATAATAACATAAATGGCATGATTTCAAAACAAACATAAATGCAATATGGTATGAGAAAAACAATGAATGTATGAATCTAACTCTATGTATGCTGGTCTCTATTGGCAGACATGCTTTAATTCATAGCACCATACTTCTTTGGGAAGGTCTCATCACACAACGCCTTTTGGTAGTGGGTCCGGCATCCCTCGGGACATTCCATGGTTGGGGGTTAAGTCACCGCTCTCTCACATCACCATTGGTCTAAGTACTGGCGCATGTCAGGGTCAAGCCTAGCCAAATGCAAGTCTTCTACTTAGTTATATCAAGTCAGATCCAGATACGTCCATTCCTCACCCCTGGCGATCCTTTCCGGTATCCTTCACACTAGAGTCCTCATAGTCCTTGACTACGGACTCATCAACCCTATTGGTTATCCACATATGGTAAACGGGAAGCTCTCACGTCCCCTCATGGGTTGGTTACCGGTCTTGGGCGCCCGTGAGCCCAAGTCTATCCGTATGCAACCCTACCAATAAATGGCCCCCACAATGTGATTCCTGTCCTCTCACGGGTTGGTTACCGGTCTTGAGCACCCATGAATCCCCATTGCTACCATGGGTCGTTCGGTCTCAATACCCTTCCGAATCGGGTCTGATATAACGGGGTATTCCTAGCCAAATACTACTAGACAGCCCTAGGTATGAAAACCAATAATTCAGGAAAGTGTCAATGGGCATCTTCGGAGAACATCCCATGCTATTCCCTTCAATGTCCAAGGACAGAAGTGTCAAAAGGACACCTCTCCTTCCCGAACCATACTTAATCAATCACAATCACAAATCAATCATATCATACACTTTTATAGTACATAGAAAATATACCATAATAAGATCCATCTCATATATAGTTAACAAATAAAGACATTCATAAACTAAAGAAAGCAAGTAAATAATACTACTATAATTGAAATAAATACAACAGTAATATATTCATAAAAGAATCTAATTATGGTAACAAATCCAAAAGATTCTAATATAGAAGCTAAAATCACACAATCTATGCTCTTATAGAAGTAACCATCCTTACCTTATATAACTTGAAGAGAATCTCCAAGGATCAAGGAGAATCTTCCCAAACTTGGCAAGAAGGTCCTAAACAAGTATATATATCATATTAGGAAAGAAACCTAGAAGGTAAGAGATCAAATCATCCAAAACAGACCAAATCTGGAGTTGTTGTACTCATTGGTCGATTGGATTGGTCTACTGTCTCAGTCGACCAACAGAGACAATGGCCTACAAAATCAGAGTTTTAAGAATAAAAAACCGAATTTGGTGGTTCAAAAGGGTACCAAACAAGGGGGAAACTACTATGACAGTATCCTAGTATATAGAGGGCTTCAAAACACTAATCATATCAAGTCTTCAAGTTACAAATTAGGAAACAAAAGTTACCATAATTAGATCAATCATGGTTCTTGAAGAATTCATAGTAAAAATCATGGACAAGAACGATAGGATGATGGATCATTGATTGTGATAAAGAAATCATGAAAAACATGCATAGATCTTCAAGAAAATAGATCTAAGACTGAAGAACATGAATCTAAATAAGGAAACAAAATTGACCATAAATGTATTAGTCATGGTTCTTGGAGAAAGCATGGTATGATCAAGAAGAAAGAACTAGAGATTGATAGGTTACAACCCTTGTAAAGAAACACAACGATTGACTACTAATATGATCAATAAAACAGATCTAAGAAGATCAAAATTTGAATCAAAAGATGAACAAAGACAAGATCATGATTTAGATTATGATTCCTTCAAAAGCTTGCAATGATCATGATTAAGATCATCGTATTAGCCATTAATACTTAGGAAGATCATGAGGGATGAGTAGAGAGATGTTTGCAACAGAGAATGCAGCATCTTCTCTACTGTCTCAGCCCAAAAAGGAAAGAAAAACAGAGATAGAGAAGAAGAAGAAGAGAGTGTAGACATACCTTTGATGCAAGAGGAAGAAGATTACTTGAGTTCTTGCGAGAAATCAACCAAGGATGCAAGGAAATTGATTAGAATGGAGTTCTAACTCGTTCCAGAGGCTTAGGAGGCAGAGGAGACGAAGTAATCCTGAGTTTTGACTTAAATAGAGCAAGAAAGACCTAAATCTGCAAAACAGATCTCATTGGTCAATTGGATTGGTCTACTGGCTCCAATCGACCAATCAGTCGACCAATGGAGACAGCAAGGTACAAAATGCACTGTTTTGGTCATAACTTCTTCGTTTGAAGTCCGATTGATCCAAAATTCGAAAGGGAACTTCACCCAAACATACTAAGACTATCTAGCATGAATTGGGCATCATCCATGGTCCAAAAATCAGTACTTTATAAATTGGGAACATGAGTTTCTAAATTGGAAACAACATGGTTCTCATAGCAAACTCACCATGGATTCAAGGGATGAATTAGAGAGAACAAGGCTTCACTCTAATGGAATATCAAGAACATATCAGAGGCAAGAATAACTAAATAGAAAATCAAAAGAATACTAATCCTAGAATGAGAGGAATCATAAATAGAAACTTACTAGAATGCTTATATCAATGGTCAACATAGAAGGCTAAAATGGCTAGAAAGAAAGGGGAATTGATTCAAGGAGATGAAATACATTGGAACAGTAGTAAAGGCTAAGATCAAACATGTTAAACATTAATTAGAAAAGAAGCTACAGTAGAATGATCATGTTTTCCAAAATTCAATCAAAATCAGTGAATAATTGAGGAGATTCACCATGTGGTTTCAAGGAATGCATAGAGTGATTGGAGTTCACTCTAAGGCATAAGGAGATTAGAGAATGGGTAGTTATAGTAGTGTAACACCTTCTCCACAATCAAAACATCAAGATAGAACAATAAGAAGAAGAAAAGAGAGAAGAAGGAGATAGAACACTGAAATCAAGGTCTAACTTCAAGGTGTAACATTAAACTAACCTTTCTTCACCTGAAACAGATAGGGTGTCCTAGCTAGGTTTGGGCTGGATTTCACACCTCCACCCTCAAGTTCATGATTCTAGAAGACAACTCCCTCCCCAATAGCCATAAGAGATGGAAAGATAGGTATATCGCCTGCAAAATCCCTTATGAGTGTGCTCCTTCCGTTTGGCCCTTTATTTCCAAGAATGACATCAAGAAGCTGAATGTTAAACCGCCATAGAACAAAAAGGAGAAGCACTGTTATAACATTTTTGTCAAAGGAAAGGGGGCCCCAGTCCATGGTCATGAAATGGATTTTGAAGCTCCCCTGTTACTTTGGGGGGTCATGACCGATGAGCCCCCTAGATCCTTTTCCCAAATGTGATGTAGAACTGGTATGCGTGACTTTAATCTGAAAGTTTTTGTCTTTTGCATTTCCCAACATGCCGCTCGATAAAGAGGCTCTCCTTCAACGCTATATGCCAGCGCGGACAACAACCAAACTAGATCGCAAGAAACTCAAGGGTACAAAGGTTGGCTTCTCTGCTCCTTCCATCTAGCTTCCCAGCCCCATGGCCAAGATCCCCCCAGATTCTGAGTTGAAAACCTTGAAGGAAGTAATCCAGGAAGTAAAAAGGGAGACTGACCAGTCGACAGAAGGGGGAAAAGAAGCGTCTATCGACATCCTTCGTGAAGGCAGCCCTCCAGAGACCTTTTATAGAAAAGAGGCAATTAGGGAGGAAAGAAAAGATGATGAAGGCCAGTCAACCTGGGAAAATTCCCAA
Organism: Hakea prostrata; assembly: GCF_041222555.1. Taxonomy (NCBI): domain Eukaryota; kingdom Viridiplantae; phylum Streptophyta; class Magnoliopsida; order Proteales; family Proteaceae; genus Hakea; species Hakea prostrata. Next base: position 45,149 of record NW_028291324.1, read on the forward strand.
GGGTATCTCGATAGTGGTTCCAGGGCGAGCTCTTCCTGGAATTACTATTGGGGAAGATCCCTTGAAAGGTACTACTTCTAGGACTATTAGGACCAACCCAACATCTAGGGATTCTGCGTCCCATCCTTCCATAATTCAAGAGAAAGTTCAATCTGTTGGAGTTTCTTTTTCAACAGTAGTAGCAGCAGCAACACCAGCACCAACAACAACACCAGCACCAGTAACAACAACAACAGCATCAGCACCAACAACCACAGTGACAATCCCGATGTATAGAGTTGCCTTAGAGGCTCCAGTAGCTCAGGCATTCAAGATCCATTGAGAGTCTCGAGACCTTTTTGTGCAGCAACAGGAACACCTTTGTCCAAGGCGCTTGTGGAAGACAAAGTCCTACCAAGTCCCTCAGAGCCCTCGTCCTCCTTCTGGATTCCTCCATGGAAGATTTCAGAGAAAGGCGGACTTATGGGGGATACGGATAAAATTAGGGAATGGATGGAGCATGGTGTGGCCTATGATGACAAGTGGGCCGTCGACAAGCTTCCCCTACACACCCTAGCTTCCCAAGTTGCAATGTAAACTCTTTTCGTCATTTAAGTTATCTCTTTTCTCTTTTTTTTTTTTTTTTTTTTTAGTAATCCCTCTCATTTCTCAGGAACACTTACCATTCTGCATCCATGATTGAGGGATTGATTCGCCGCAGCAAATACCTGACCTCCGAAGTGTCCAGTCTGACCAGAAGCCTGTTAGAGCATTTAGATTTCGATGCAACTTTGATAGCAGAACGAGATCAGGTCATGGCCGAAAGGGACACTCTTCAGAGGAGGGTTGAGTCTTTAAAAGAACATCTTGGATGGCTTGTTAAGAGCAATGCTTAGTACAAAAATCTCAGGGATGAGGCGATTGAGGAAACGAAAGCAGCAAACAAGGTTTGCTAGGATCTTCTTGATGGAAACTGGCTATGGAAACTGAGAGATTCAGGTTGCACATCTGAGTATAGGAATTGGGGGGCTCCCTAGCCTATCTTCAAAGAGAGAAAGAGGCCCAGACAGTCAACTGTGCAAGGATGGAATATGAGAAATGATCTCTTCAGGTTGAACTGGACCATATGCATATCGATGTGAAGAAGTTGATAGAGAGGGCGAGTAGGTACTGGGAGGAGGCCGTAAATGCCTTCAGGAGATCTGAGGAATACAAAAATGAGATGCTGGATGCCGCTACTCCTGGTTTTGAGCTTGGGCTAGATTAGGCCTTCAAGTTGATGACTTAGAGGCTCCCAGAAGACGCGCTGGAGAGAGTCTGCAAAGATTCTCCTTTTGATGTCGATGCATGTAGATGGCTGAACATCCCCGTATTCAGCTGGATGTAGTCCTCGTAAGGAGTATCTTCTTCCTCCACCAAGGGTGTAACTCGGCCCTCCTCTCCTCCTAGCACTAGTGTCGCCTCCTCTGATCCCAAAATTTTTGAAGAAGATGCAGAGCCTGTCCCTCTTCAACAAGTAAACCTAGATGGTACTATCATAGTGACCATTCAAGATGATATCAACCTTTAACTTTGCTGGCTTTATCAGAAAAAAGTATTTCCTTTTTTCTTTTTCTTTACCCTTTTTGGAGTCTTTTTTAGGGCTCCTATATTTTTTGGGGGCTCCTTTCCTTTTGTAAATTTTCCATTGTTCATGAATGGAAAGTCTTTTCTTATCATTTCTTTGCTCAAACTCAAAAACTCTGTACTTTCTAAAATAGGCCCTGAAAGAAAATTATAATATAATTGCCTTCCCTTGGACACCCACATAAGCACTTTTTGGAAGTCATGAGGAAAATGACTAAGTATGGATACTTAGGGAGAGAAACCCAGAGGTGCACCCTTCGTATGGGAAGTCATACTTAGGAAAATACTAGTAACTATTTTGAGCCAGTGATTCTTACTTGTTTCGTGATGCACCTTATTGACAAGTAAATCCTCCTTAGAAGTCTGTCTTCTGGTAATTCGCATAAGTTTTATGTCCCCTTCCGAGAACTTAGCTTACTATAGCAAGTAACTTCTCGGATACCAATGACTTTCAAGTTTATGTGAAGCTCCTTTGCCATTTCTATCTTCTGAGGATCCTCTGTTGCTCAGATGCTGAAGCACATCCTCCTTTTGTGAGGGTTGCAAACGTCTTTTCACAAAATTTCCATTACTCCTAGGTTAGTTTGCAGAAGCTGCAAATGCTTTTCAGCAATGAAGTTACAAATGCTTTTTGTTGAGGGAAAGGCTTAGGAGGCCTCCATCTTTCGATTTTAGGGAAGTCATTTCTCGGAATAACCCCTGGATAAAACTTCTAAGGAAGTCACCCTTTTGGTGCACGGGGTAGGTTCAGTAACCATGGCCCCCTTTTGACCGGTGCTCCCCATTGTCCCAAGCTCCCACACTTATCGTCACATATTCAGTCGGTGAGAGTGGCTTCTGCAAGTCGAGTTGTGGACTATCCTCCGTCGATCATTTTGATAGGTTCTAGACTGTTTTTGATCAGTCCTGTAGAACTCCAACGCCCTTAACAGTTGGTGATTTTAGAATCGCATGCCTGGGGGAGATAATTACTCAAACAGCCCCTAAAGCAGAGTAGTCCCAAGAGATGTCCCACACCGACAAGCTGCACCTGACCACAAACATAATGGGTCAGCTTACTTGTGGGTGGAAATCCCTACACTTATCCCTCTAATGGGAATGGAATTTCTCTGGAAGTTGTATACCAAGGTTGCAGTTGATGGTGACATATCCTTGTTGATCCATAGTGATGGGAAAGCATCCAGAGATGTAGTGTTTGCTGATGATCCGGTATCAATCAAGATTTTTCTTGTCCCATGATTTAGCCAACCTATCCTTGCACACAATAGCTTCTTCATGAGGGATATAAACATCATTGAGCTCTCCATTTGGCGGAACTGATTAGCCCACTTTGAATAAAGTGTGTTGATTAGCACATTAATGTTGAAATCTTAGGGCATAAAGCATGCATTTTACACACTTAGAGTGGAGCTACCTTGGGTTTTATGTTGTTTTTGCAGATTTTAGGATTTTTCAAGATTTAAGCAAATATTTGGAATTTTGGGTATGAATCATGCAATTTTATACGTCAAGAGGTCCATTCAAATTGTCAAATGTGAAAATGGGCCTAATATAGAGCATGATGGGCTAGAGACGTGATTATGGGCCAAGTCCAAAATATTTTAGAGATAAAGAAGCAAATTTTGATCTACGGCTTAGATTATAAATCATCAATTAAATCTACAAAGATATTATTGAGAGAGTCCTAATGGAGCAAAGAGTCCTTGCATACTTCAATATCTTATTTCCTATTTGGGATTTGACCAAAGAAAGAAAAAGAGGAAAAATAATTATATTTAGAGAAGGAAGAGGGAAAAATCCCGTTTTTGAATGTCTCTGTTCAATTTCGATCAAGCCCTTCATCGAACGGTCATCCAATGTCCGATCGAGCTTCATGACTTCTTGATCCTCAAATCCAACGGTGGAATTGTACATTTGATCTCTCTAAGCCAGTCCGATCAGTATGCCAAGACCCTGATTGGTTGAGTCAGATAGGAACTCCGAGTTTGATTCAAATTCTGTCAAGATTCATATCCCATGTAAGCTCTATAAAAGGAGAGCATATTCCATCAAAGGAAAAACGTGTTTTAGAGCTTAGGAAGACCACATTTTCTTTTCTCTTCAGTTTATTTAGGCTTTCTCTAGTTTTCTTTGCTTGCTTTTGTGAGATTCTAATTTCTAGATTGAATGTTTAGGTTTAATTTTTCTATGTAATGTAATGCAATTTCAAGTTCAAGTTTCAAGTTTCAAGATTCGTTTGTCTCTGGGTCTAGCAATTGCAGATCTAGATCTGGTTGTTAGGGTTGGTTGAGGTTCGAATCGTTTGTTCAATTCTTTTTTATTGTTTGAAGTTCAAAGATGCAAGTAAATATCATTCTTCAATAATCTCTCCCCTCTCCATTCCCGCTTCTATCTACCCCTCAATATTCTTAAATTAGGATTTACTTTTAGCATTTATTTATTGTTTTCCTTTCCCCTGGGTCCTTGATCAAAGATGCCTACAATCGTGCCTCTCTTTGGTTAAGGTTTCCTTTTTCCTATTATATTACTCTGTTATTTACTTTCTGCAATTTTTTTCAGCATTTATTTATTGTTCTCCCTTCCCCTGGGTCCTTGATCAAAGATGTGTCGCTGCAAAGGGCTCAACGATGACTGTGACATGTGTTGTTTGCTTTATTTGCCTTGGTGGTTTGGGAGTGGACCTCACGAATGTTGTAGTCATTCTATGAAGGTCCTTGTCCCCGAGCACCATTGGAGCCTTTCCTCCTGACTCAGTCTGATAACATGGAGGAGTCCTGTTGCATTTTCTCAGTGTAGATGGAGCCTTGTCCTAGTAAAGGGCCTCAATATACTTATCCAAGCGCCCTTTGGGGATCAACTTCTCGTCCTTACTCTTAGCAGCGGACAGCCATGGGTATGGTGTCTTTTGCTTTTACCACCATGGAAGTTCTCAAATGTGCTGGTTTCACTGCGGAAGTGCGCAAGTACTTTTCCAGGGGTTTTCAGCAGCCTTGATCTTCCTGAGTCTCGGACCTGCATGAGGATCGCAGATCGTGACCGCTTGAAAGGAGTTCATACCTCCTTCAAAAGTTTTTCTAGGTCTTGAGACCCACAACAGTAGCACACCACCTCAATTCGACCTTGATAGTTGGACATGAAGTATGCCTGCCTCTTTTCATTGGCTCTACCGTTTGGGACAACGAGAGCAGAATTTACCTGTGAGATGTGGAGTCGCGACTGGGAAGGGAAAATACACTGCTTGATTCCCTTAGTTTACCCTCGTTGGCAAGACACATCTGCCTCGGAGTGTCGAAGCCGCACACTGGTGCATGAGGTAAGATCCGAGTTAAACATGTGAGTCACCTCTTAGGGAGGATCAACAAGTACTCAAGGATAACTACTCGACTCCTATGCCCTCCAAGAGCTAATGTTTCTCCCAGAGATTATCAGACCTTCGGCCGTTCTCCCTTCTAGACTTGGAAGTTTAGTCCATATAGTTATCTCCTGTCATTGGTGATCTGAAGAGACAACTGAATTGATCCAAGCGAGGGGAGCGCAACTAAACTTTTTGTTAGCGTTTCCAACAAACGACGCCATATGTTGAGGTGAAAAATACGCTCCCAGCCCTTTCGATTTGTCCTTGGCTCGGTCATGGTTCTTGAAGAAAGAGAGAAAGTGAGAGTGGGCCGCCTCTGAGGACGGGAAGCCACCTCCGACGATTGAGTCAATCCAGGTAAGGAAAAATAGAGACTCCTTCTGAAGAATGGGCACTCAAGGAGGAGGAAGAGGATGAATTCATGAATGAGTGTCGGAGAATCCAAGTCTTGCCTTTGTTCAGAATCCAAGATGGAATATATAGTTGATTCATACCTATAGCGATTATGGACACGTTATGGCCCTTAGATGTGTATCTTATTCAGAGGAGGGCGGAGATGACTTTGTAGAGGGGCTTGAGAGACAATCTTGGTGGCCAGGCGATCCTGCCGTCAGGAGGTCTTGTTAATGAATCAATGGTCAACGTCATTCTGATGATGACGACGTGATAGTGGCCCACGGCTGATGTCACATCCCGCCGTAAATCCACCCAGGGGGTAGCCTATCTGGGTTACTCGGGAATGATCCACAGCCCAACAGATCTAGTTTAGGAACGATCATATCCACTTAGCACAATAATATAATCAAAAGCAAGAACAATTTAAGGTATTCAAGTAATCTAATAATAAAAGTTAAGAAATGATCACAGAAGGATCACAAAGAACATCAGAGTGCGAAATAACAAGTACCAAATCAAAAGACAACTATCAAGTATAGCGGATATACTCTACAAACGTGTGCGGAAGGTAAATCGAAATAAGGTAAAGATTACAACCAGATCTCCAAAGAAGGGAAATAAAAAGGTAAGCAACTAAGTTACAGTTTCTTCTAACTTATACAATGTCTTCTCAAAAACATAATCATAAAAAACTAAGCCAGGCCGGATCTACTCCTGACAAATATGAGTCTTGAACTGATAGCCTTCACCGATGTAGTTACCGTAGCCAAAGTGGTATGAGTCACCAACTTAGTCCTCAAAGTGTTGACTGTCACAGTCAACAGTAGTAGTACCTGCAGAAAGTCTAACAAAATATTTTGCAAAAGGAGTGAGTTCAAAAGAACTCAACAAGGAAAGTTATTCCATAATACATAAGCCATATGATATCAATCATGAAATGATGCAGATGATATGAGACATAAGATGCAAATATGATTCTAACTCTAAGTATGCTGGTCATCTATGGTAGACATGCTTTAAGTCGTAGCACCATACTTCTTTAGGTAGTCTTAATCACTCATCACCGGGGGGAATTGGGTCCTGCATCCCTCTCGAACAAATCCATGGTTGGGGGTTTCGGTCACCACTCTCTCACATCACCATTTGGTCCAAGTATTGGCACATGTCAAGGTAAAGCCTAGCCCAATGCAAGTCATCTACTTAGTCATATCATGTCAGTTCCAGATACGTCCATTCCTCCCATCTCGGGATCCTTTCCGGTATCCTTCACACTAGAGTCACGGATATTACCCACTGGACTCATCAACCCTATTGGTCATCCACAAATAGTAGACGAGAAGCTCTCACGTCCCCTCACGGATTAGTTCACCGATCTTGAGCGCCCGTGAGCCCAAGTCTAGCCATTTGCAACCCTACCAATAAATGGCCCCTTTTGGGTATCCGCAATGCAATTTATGTCCTCTCATGGAATGGTTACCGGTTTTGAGCTCCCACAAATCCACACTACTACCATGGGTCATTCGGTCTCAATGCCCTTCCAATTCAGGTCTGATATGATGGGGACATCCTAGCCATACATCTAGACAAGTCCTATGCATGTCATCCAATGATCCAGGAAAGCGTCGACGGGCATCTTCGGAGAACATCCCATACTATTCCCTCCGATGTCCAAGGACAGAAGTACCAATAGGGCACTCCCCAATCCCAAATCATACCTAAGCAATCACATACTTATTTCCATCCATTACCTATCAACAATACATTATCATATTGAAAACATGTCATAACATCTCATAATACAGTGTGTAAATAAATGACAAGAATAAGTAAACATGATAAACCAAGTAACTAAGCATGGTGCTACTATCATAAGGTAACTACAGTAGTCATATGATGTCTAAAATCAACTAAAAAATTAAGTCTATTAAGTTACCAACAACAGTGTAAAAGTCATACAGTCTATGTTATATGGCAATAACCGTCCTTACCTCAAATTGTGAAGAAGATGATCCGAAGTCACAAGAGAATGGTCCTATTATAGTCCTAAAACCCTAAACAAACATATATGAAGGATTAGAGAAGAAATCAAAACAATCGAAGATCGAACGGATAAAAACTGGGCAAAAGTTGCTGACAGCAACTCTGTTGGTCGATACATTGGGTCAATGGTATCGACCAACAGGTATCGAATGTCGACGGTATCGACCAACAGGTATCGACCCAAAGAGTCTTAGACAGCAAGTTGGATTTTTTTGGGTTTTGGCTCAAAATTGGCCTTTCGGGTCTCGGATCGATACGAAACTTGGGAAACCGTTCAAACACATTATAGAGACACTAATTATCAAAGAATTAACATAATCCAATGGTCAATTTAGAAATCCCCAAATTGGCATATCAAGTTCAAGAGTTGGAAATCATGGCATTGGTTATTACTTAATGCAAATTGGGGGAAAACATAGTGAATTAGGTAGGGAATAGATTAGGAGCATTATTGTAATCATAGGCAAGGTAGAAAGGCTAATCATAGGCTACATTTCAATTTTGGTTAATATAGAAAGTTGGTGAGCAACAAATCATGGAAATGCATAGTTAATGATCAAGAGGTAAGTAAATCATAGCAAGATTGGGGAAACATTAATGTATTAGGTAAAGAAGACTCATGGCAAGGTGTATGCAAGGTTGCAGCACCTTGGCCATGATCCCAACAGCAAAAATAAGGTGAGGTAGAAGTAGATTAGAGAGAGAGTGAGAGATCACATACCTTGTAGAAGAGATTAGAGAAGAGAGGCAAAGGATTCTTGAAGAAGATCAACACCCAAGCCAAGGAGGAGGCTTAGAGGAGCTTTCCCACGTTCTCAGATGTTGAAATGAGTGAAATAATGTTTTAGGTTCGAGGTTTCACTTAAAAGGAGGAAGGAATATCCAAAAAGCACCTTTTTATTCGAATCTGGGCTTGTTGGTCAATACCTTGGGTTGATGGTATCAACCAACAGTAGTTTCAATAGAATTTTCAGAAATAGTTCAGCAACTTCGGATGTGGATTCGGAGGGCTATACAAGGTCAAATTGAGTTTTTTTTTCTCCTACAAGTCAATAAAGAAGTCTAGTTTTCAGAAATACCTTTGGATCAAGCATGGGAGTTCATTAGGTCCACTAACTAAGCTCACCTACTTCGATGAGCAAGCAGGATTTGCCAGACATAATTTAGCAACTTCGGACAGGGATTTGGAGGGCTATATGGGGTCAAATTGAGTGGGGTTTTCTCCTACAGGTCCACCATGAAGTCTAGTTTCGGGAAATATTTCCTATTGAGAATATAAGTTCATTAGGTATTTCAACTAATTCACCCCTCTCGGTGCGCAGATTCAAAACTAACATTGACAATGCTCTCAAGTGAGGGGCATCATTGTCAATGTCCATGGGCTTGGGTTTCGACACCAAATCATCAACCAAAAGGGTCCACAAGTCTCTTTTTCCCCCACAGGTCTTCAGACCACAAACATAACAGATTCCGGGCCAGGTCAAGGTTAGGATAAGGCCAGATATTACAGATCTACCCTAAGGGAAAGGTCTGGCATGACTTCCTAAGGCTTTCAAAGATAATAACACTGAAATCAAGGTCCAACTTTAAGGTCTAACATTAAATAAGTCTTTCTTTATCTCAAAGCCATTAGGGTGTCCTGGTTAGGTTTGGGCTGGATTTTACAGCTGAGGGGACAAATGAGTCACCGGTTATGGGCTCGAGGAAGGCTTTGAGTAGGTCATAAGCTTTCTTATCTGCAGCAGGATATTGAGAATCCCTTATGCATTAAATGCTGGAATAGACATCAAGAGGAATTCCTTGTCATTCTTACCGAGAAGTCTCATGGGGGTAGGAGTGCCTTATCATCGTGTCATTCGCCATTGAGCTTTTCCGCGGGTGAATTCTGAGAAGCACCCTATCCGAGAAGTGCTCACTAAACCTCTCGGTCTAACTGTGTACCTCAAGTACCGGTTCAAATGACTACTTTCTGGTTCAAAGATTTCAGTCAAAAATATCGATAACAGAGGGTAAAGTGACCCAATCATCGAAATTTTTCTTCCGATTCAGAGCATCATCACCATGGCTCCACCCATGAGGAAACATTCATCGCCTTCAACTTCAAAACCCATTTCAATTCTTCCATATAAGACTCAGAACCTTAGGGAACTCTACAAGCTTGGTCAGAACCTAGGGTAAGGTCAGTTTGGTACCACATATTTCTGCATAGAGAAGTCTACAGGTAACCACTATGCATTCAAATCTATACCCAAGAGAAAGCTTCTTTGCAGAGAGGATTATGAAGATGAGCGATTAATATAATGCACCACTTATCTGAGCACTCTAATGTGGTGAGAATCAAAGGGGCTTATGAAGATTCTATGTTTGTGCATTTGGTTATGGAACTTTGTGCTGGTGGGGAGCTTTCTGATCAGATTATTAAGAAGCGGCATTATAGTGAAAGACAGGCAGCACAGTTGATCAGGATGATTGTTGGGGTTGTGGAGGCTTGTTAAATATTATAATGAAAGACAAGCGGCACTAAGAGGGAAAGAAGATGAATGGAAGAACAGCAGTGAGAGGGAAGAAGATGGCGTTGAAAAGGCAAGAACATGATGGGAGAAAAATCCTCAGAACCATATTTAGAACCGGGTCCAAAAAACGGGTTATTTTTTTGTTAAAAGGGGTCATAAGATGGGACACTTTTACTTAAAACCCAGCCTTCTAATCTGAACCATTTATTAAGAATAAGCCACATATCAAATTGTGGTGTTGCACTACTGTGCACAGTAGGGAGATGTGCACTACTGTGCACAGTAGGGAGATGTGCACAACAGATGATTTTTCCCCCTTATTCTCTCATCTTCTATCCTCTTTCCTCACACGCGACTAAAGGGAAAACTTGGATTGGATTAGCTAAATCTTCTCCAGAGGACCACAATCAGGTATTTTTATTTCTCTCTCTCTTTTTCAGTTTATTTTCTCCCTTTCTCTCTCGATTTTTTTTTTTTTAAATACTGAATATGTATGAGTAAGACTATGAAAGTTCTAGCTATTTTTCTTATTAATTGTAGTTGATGTGAGAGAGCATGTATTTTTAACACCCCAAATCAAATGCAAATCCAACAAAATACAAACTCTATCCTAGAATTCAGAATACAATAGAATGGGAGAGTTTGTATTATATCTAGAGTTCTAGACTCTTAACACCTACAACATTGGGTAAGAGTATGTATATTTGAATTTTGGAAAGCTTGTTGTAAATCAAATCAATCACTGCGGATTTTTGCGATCTCAAAGATCGTCTAGTTTCATTATGAAATTGACACTAGATAGGTGTTTTGTAGTTTTCACTTGTTTCTATGAATTTAATATAGATTTTGAATTATTACCGGTACAGTTTTCTTTCTAAAGTTTTTGTAATTATTGTTCGCCTCCTTTGCCCCCCCCCCCCCAATGTTGAATCTTGGGTCCACTCTTGATCCTCGGTCTCTTGCTCCATAGGGGCCACTAATCTTGTCCCGTCATCTAAAAAGAGAAGCAACCACAAGGTGAGATCCACCAAGCTTGTGACTAGACCACACAACAACCAAATGCATGAAGGAGTTACAACTTATATGCCATCGTAATGTATACAATATAACGTCTGTCTATTAAGTATGACAAACACATTTGTTGGGAACCAGCCCCTTTGGGGTCCGTTCTTCATCAATCATCTTATGACATCATAAAGTAAATCAACCAACCTGGAGTTATCCGGGTTCAATCCTTGCTCATTACTCATGACAGCATAAAGTAACGCAACTTGATCGCTCGAGGGATCATCAGTGTAATCTTGATTGTCGCCAACACCTTGCTTGTAATACGCTTCATCGGCTTGCACTTCATTGTACTGTCCATCATAGTAGTCAAGAACTGTAGAATAATCTAACAAAAGATTGTACAAAAAGGAATGAGTTTCGAAAGAAACTCAGTAAGGCAAGTTAACTCATAACAGCATAAATAACATATTTCAGAACATAACAAGATGCAATGTAGTATGAAACAAATAATGTATGTATGCATCTAAACTCTATGTATGCTGGTCTATGTTGGCAGACATGCTTTAAGTCATAACACCGTACTTCTTTGGGTAGGTCAAACACACAACGCCGGTTGGTAGTGGGTCCTTCATCCCTCTCGGACAATCCATGGTTGGGGGTTAGGTCACCGCTCTCTCACATCACCATTGGTCTAAGTACTGGCGCATGTCAAGGTAAAACCTAGCTCAATGCAAGTCATCTACTCAGTTACATCAACTCAGATCCAGTTACGTCCATTCCTCCCCTCTCGGGATCCTTTCCGGTATCCTTCACACTAGAGTCACAGATATTACTCACCGGACTCATCAACCCTATTGGTTATCCACATATGGTAAACGGGAAGCTCTCATGTCCTCTCACGGATATAACTCACCGGTCTCGAGCGCCCATGAGCCCAAGTCTAATCATATGCAACCTCCAATAAATGGCCCCCACAATATGATTCCCGTCCTCTCACAGATATAACTCACCGGTCTTGAGTGCCCGTGAATCACATTGCTACCACGGGTCATTCGGTCTCAATACCCTTCCGATTCGGGTCTGATATAATGGGGACATCCTAGCCAAATACTGCTAGATAGCCCTAGGTATGACAACCAATGATTCGGGAAAGCGTCGATGGGCATCTTCGGAGAACATCCCATACTACTCCCTCCGATGTCCAAGGACAGAAGCGTCAAAAGGACACTTCCCAATCCCAAACCATACCTAATCAAACACATTCTCAGATCAGTCATGACATACATAACCAACAATTCATCATATAAAAGAGAATGTAAAAACATAATCCAATCAAGTAGTAATAAACATTTCATATAAGCTTGAATAATGAAAAAGAATACATAAACAAGTGCTACTGTACTTACAGTAGTATATCAGAAGTATAAAGTACAAGAACAGTAAACAAACTCATAGTTTCATAAAGTAGAAACCAGAGAGTATGTGATCTATGTTATTATGAAATAACTGTCCTTACCTTGATTATCGCCGAAGATAATCCAAAGATCAAAGATAGTAACTCCAAACTTAGCAGATAGACTCCTAACAAGCATAGATACAACATTAGGAAAGACACCTAAAAGACCAGAGAGCAAACAAATCAAATCGGGCAAAAAATGAAGCTACTGCCCCTTTGGTCGAGTGCTTGGTTGAGTGGTCCAGTCGACCAATCGAGTCAGTACGGAAAAGTAAAAACTGATTTGGTCATAACTTCTTCGTTTGAAGTTGAATTGATCCGAAATTCGAAGGGGAACTTCATAGGATGTATTAGAATCATTTAGGAATATAAAAACATTAAGTCATGGTCAAAATATGGGTTCTTGATTTGACCCAAGAAACTAGGGTTTCAACCTTTATGGCTCTCATGAAAAGGTTATGATCACAGGATGAAAGGGAATGATTGCTATCAAGAAAATAACAAGAAATCATAGAATAATCAAGTTTAGATTAACATAAATATTGCCCATGAGGTTTCCCTCGCATGGGAGGTTACCAAAGGTTTCCAGAAAGATCATACAAGGTCAGGGTTTTAAGAAATTAATAAAGCTAGGGTTAGGATCATGATGATGATCATAGATCTCAAAGAATAGAATGAGATCATGGAATAGATGGTTGCAAGAATGCAGCATCTTCTTCTTGAACTCAATCAAGAACAAGATCGAAGAAAAGAAATTCTTAATGTCAAAGTGCTTACTAACCTTGAATTGTCAGATCAGAGATGAGAAGCTTCAGATCTGCAGAGGAGTCTTCGAAATCACCAGAGAGAGTTTTGGAGAGGTCTTCTCACATTCAAAAAGTGTTTAGGAGGCAGCCGTAGCTAAAAAACTCGAAGTAGGGTTTAAATATAAGTGAAAAATCCTAAAATTGCATTTTCACAGATTTAACACACAGTTGGTCGAGTGCTTGGTCAAGTGGTCTAGTCGACTAAGGCAGACAGTAAAGTACAAACAGGGAATTGAAGGATCAAATGGGCTCTAAACCCTATGGGCTTTTGCACACACATCAAGTGACATATCTAGTGTGTAGAAATACCTTCAAACCAAGTCAGATAATACTCCAAGTCCTTCAACTAATCTCATCTTCAGACAGGTGTAGCTTCCTTTCCAAATCTGCATAGACTTCCAAGTATGGAACTCCATCATCAACATCCATGGGTTTAGAGTCAAACACCATGTCTTCTACTAAGATGGTCCATAGTTGGCTTCTTCCTTTACTCCGGGTCTTCGGACCTACAAACAACCGGGTTACCAGGTCAAGTCAGGGTTAGGTTAGGGTTGGGTTTCACACTAGTAGTGTTTGGCTAGGATGTCCCGTTATGTCAGACCCTAATCGGAGGGGTATTGAGACCGAATGACCCGTGGTAGCAATGGGGACTCATGGGTGCTCAAGACCGGTAACCAATCCGTGAGAGGACATGGATCACATTGTGGATACTTGAAAGAGGCCATTTATTGGTAGGGTTGCATATGGATAGACTTGGGCTCATGGGAGCTCAAGACCGGTAACCAACCCATGAGAGCTTCCCATTTACCATATGTGGATAACCAATAGGGTTGATGAGTCTGTAGTCAGAGACTATGAGGACTCTAGTGTGAAGGATACCGGAAAGGATCACCAGGGGTGAGGAATGGACGTATCTAGATCTGACTTGATGTAACTAAGTAAAAGACTTGCATTTGGCTAGGCTTTGACCTTGGCATGCGCCAGTACTTAGACCAATGGTGATGTGAGAGAATGGTGACCTAAACCCCAGCCATGGAATGTCCCGAGGGATGCCGGACCACTACCAAAAGGCGCTGTGTTATGAGACCTTCCTAAAGAAGTACGGTGCTATGACTTAAAATGTCTGCCAATAGAGACCAGCATACATAGAGTTAGAATCATATTGCATCATGTGTTTCATATCATATTGCATATTACTCTGCTTTGAAATCCTGCTATTTATGTTTTTATGGATTAACTGCCTTACTGGGTTTCTTTGAAACTCATTCCTTTTGTGCTATGTATTGTTAGATTTCTCTACAGGTTCGGAGTACCATGAATGCTCATATGAAGAAGCGCAAGGAGAAGAGACATATCTCCAGGAAGGTGATTGTGGTTACAACGATTACACTGAAGATTCCGCGGGTGGTTATGCTGCGTACGATGCTTAGTCTGACCATAGTGGAAGCGCCCTTGCGCCATTTTTGAGATTTATACTTATAGAGATGTTGTCTATAAGATTGAGAACAATTTAGTTACTTATTGTACCTACTACTGGGATTAGTTTTCATCCCTTTCCTTTTCTTTTAGAACTACTTTTCCGCTGATTAGTAGAGTGAGATTTCCGCCTCAGTTTACTTATGACTTAGACATTTTGATTGTCTTTCGTACTCTGATGATATATAATTTATTATTCCCTTATTTGGATCTTTTGTTGATACATTGTACATTGATTATTTATGTTCATGATTATGTTATTGTCTATGTGGGAGGTTGATTACCTCGATACTTGATCTTCGGGGCTGTGGATCACACACTTGGGTATGCCAAGTAGGGTACCGGCTAGGTGGATGTGACAGTGATAATTGTCACATCCACCCAGCCGGTACCCTATCTGGGCATACCCGGTTGTGATCCACAACCCCGAAGATCCATAGTTCAGGGACCACATCATCCACATCGATGATAATACAATCATGAACAAATAATAATAATAAACTAACAATGGATAATCATAAAATTCAGAAATGAGATACCAGACATAATCAGAGTGCAGAAGTAAATATCAGATTTGATAAATTAAGAAGGCCATGGGCGGAATCCACTCCTTCAGATAAGTGGGAAAGAGATCAACACTGATAACCTAAACTTACAAGTCATGAAGTAAAAATATAAGTTATTACAATTTTCCAAAGTTTAATTGTCACAAAAGAGGGGGTGGGTAACTACTCATAAGTCTCCTCCAAAATAAATATGTCCTCTTCAAGGGTGAAGACCATGGAGACCCAACATGACTGCTCCCATACTATCTCAGGGCTAACCCTAATACGCCGAAGAATCTGCTTCGGTACCATCACCGAAGTCTTCATTGTAGCTAGCCTACAGATAGTAGTATGAGGTATCCGGGTCCGCCTCAGGGAGTGTGCCATCAGAGTAATCACCTGTAGAGTAGCCTAACAAAATATTGCAACAGAAAAGGAATGAGTTCAAAAGAACTCAGCAAGGAAGTTATTCCACGACACATAAGCCACAAGAAAATCATAACATGATGCAGATAATATGAAGCATATAATGCAATATGATTCTATTCTAAGTATGCTGGTCATCTATGGTAGACATGCTTTAAGTCATAGCACCATACTTCTTTAGGTAGTCTCAGTCACTCATCACCGGGGGGAATTGGGTCCTGCATCCCTCTCGGACAAATCCATGGTTGGGGTTTCGGTCACCACTCTCTCACATCACCATTTGGTATAAGTATTGGCGCATGTCAAGGTGAAGCCTAGCCCAATGCAAGTCATCTACTTAATCATATCATGTCAGTTCCAGATACGTCCATTCTCCCCTCTCGGGATCCTTTCCGGTATCCTTCACACTAGAGTCACGGATATTACCCACCGGACTCATCAACCCTATTGGTCATCCACAAATGGTAGACGGGAAGCTCTCATGTCCCTCTCACGGATCATTTCATCGGTCTTGAGTGCCCGTGAACCCAAGTCTAGCCATTTGCAACCCTACCAATAAATGGCCCTTTTCGGGTAACTGTAATGCAATTTATGTCCTCTCACGGACTGGATACCGGTCTTGAGCGCCCACAAATCTACACTACTACCACGGGTTGTTCGGTCTCAATGCCCTTCCGAATCGGGTCTGATATGATAGGGACATCCTAGCCATACATCTAGACAAGTCCTATGTATGTCATCCAATAACCCAGGAAAGCGTCGATGGACACCTTCGGAGAACATCCCATACTATTCCCTCCGATGTCCAAGGACAGAAGCACTAGTAGGGTACTCCTCAATCCCAAGTTATACTTAAGCAATCACATGCCCAAGTCCATCATATCAATTCATAAAATACAACCATCATAGTAAACATTTGATTCATGACATTGACATAATTCATCTGATGCGTCCAAAATCTGCTCAGCCCTTGGATCTCCACGTAATGTCCTGCAAAACAAAAGCGTCAGATGTGGCCCGACCGCTGGGGTCGGGAGTCCACCTTCGAAGGCTAAGTCAGTTGATGAACTTAATCACAAACGGCTCTGCTAGAAGTACAGAGCTAATGAATGAAGAAACGGGAAAGGTGATCTAGATAGCAGGACGCTGATAGTTGAGGTCTATCAGTATGTATCTGAACCTGAGTCTCAGATGGTATTCTCCTTGATCAATTGATCCGTCCCTCACCTTGTATAGTAGTGAGGTTTATATAGAGTGTACCTTCGAATCTCCTTCGTTGGATGCACTCGAGCCTTCTTCGGGTAGTCGTTGGATCTTATAAATAAGACCCGTTGAGCGATAGACTTCTACTAGTTTGGGCTAGTAGAGGACTCCTGAGATAACCGTTAGGTTATGCGATAGTTATCCCTTTGATGATGATTATCCGCAGCCATCAGTTTGAGTCTGCTGTCATCAGGGTGATTACCCTAATCCATAAGTAAGATTAGGGCACGCTTGCAGCAGAATAATCTTTCTTCTTCAGCAAGCCATTTTCTGGATCCGGTTCGCTCGAGAGCGATTCGGTTTTCTCCATCTCGACCGGGGTCGGGGGTCGGACCAGGTATGAACCCGGTCTGATCATAAACTCTCCATATCATCATCATATATTGAAATTGATAAATATGATAGACATTGAAATAAAATTAATGTAAACACAAAGCTACTGTTGAAAGACATATGTAGCAAGTCTAACATGATAAGAATATGAAATAGAAACCATGTTCACCAGGTTAGGAATACCAAGTCAAAATTTCATGTCCTAGGTAATTATACCGATAACTATCCTTACCTTGAATTGGAGAAGAGAATGGTCCAAGATCACAAGCAAGTGGCCCAAATAGTCTTAAAACCCTAAACAAGCATATATGAAAGGTTAGAGAAGAATTCAGAACAATCGGAGATCAAACAAATCAGAACTAGGCAAAATTTGCTGACAGCAACTCTGTTGGTCGATACATTTGGTCGATAGTATCGACCAACAAGCATTGACCAAAAAGATTTCGGACAGCAAGCTGGCTTTTTGGGTTTTGGCCCAGATTTGGTCTTCCGGGTCTCGGATCAATACAAAACTTGGGGAATAGTCTAAGCACAACATAAAGACACTAAATATCAAGAATTTAACATAATCCAATGGTCCATTTAGAAATCCCCAAATTGATTCATTAAGGTCAAGGGTTGTTAAACATGGCATTGGCTATATCTTAATGCAAATTGGGGGAAAACATAGGGGATTAGATAGGGAATCACTTAGAAGCAACATTGAACTCATATGCAAGGTGAAGATTAGGTCAATCATAGGCTTCATCTCAGTTTTGCTAAATAAAGCAAGTTGGTGAGCAATAAATCATAGAAGTGTGTAGTTAATGATCATGAGGTGAATAAATCATAGTCATATCGGTGAAAACATCAATATATGAGGTATAGAAGGCTCATGGCAAGGTGTTTGCAAGGTTGTAGCACCTTGGCCATGGTCCCAACAGTAAAATAAAGAAAGAGGAGTGAGAAAGTGATTAGGAGAGAGAGTCATACCTTGAGAGTGGAACAAGAAAGTGAGAATGAGTTGTTGGCAATGATTAATGGAGAAGGTGCTTCACCATTACCAAGGAGAAGTTCTTGAGAGGCTCTCCCACGTTCCCAGATGTTGAAAACGCTAGAATAGGGCTCCAGTCTCGAGGAATAAATAAATAGAAAAGAATATTCTAGAGAATCTTTAAACCTGGGTTCAGCAAACCTGTTGGTCGATACATTTGGTCGATAGTATCGACCAATAGTATCACTATCGACCAAATGTATTGACCAAAACATGTTTCTGCAGAATTTAACAGAATAGTTCAACAACTTTAGGTGTGGACTTGGAGGGCTATACAAGGTCAAATTGCATGGGGTTTTCTCCTATAGTTCACTCAAGAGGTCTAGTTTTAGGGATTACCTTCGGATTATGCACAAGAGTCTATTTGATATCTCAACTGTCTCACTCTTCATCAGTGCACAGATTCTAACTTAACACTGATAATGTGCTCAAGGAAAGAGCAGCATCATCAATGTCCATGTACTGGAGTTCCGACACCACGTCCTCAACCAGCAGGGCTCACAAGTCCCTCCTACCACCATTTCGGGTCTTCGGACCTACGAACACAACAATGACCGGGTCGGGTCAAGGTTAGGTAAAAGTTGGATTTTACAATAATAGTAGAGATTGGCCATTGGGATGCACACCGATTGCTAGTAGACACAGGGTCATCAACAGATCTCTTGTCTTACGAGGCGCATCAAAAGTTGAAGATGGAAGAAGATTTGATGAAACCAACTTCAACCTACTTGTATGGCTTTGCAGGATCATCAACTGTGGTAGAAGGATCGGTACAACTAGACTTAATAGTTGGTACTTTTCCAAAAGAAATGACCATTCAGATGAATTTCTTGGTCATTCGAGAGCTCCTTGCATATAACTCCTTAGGAGACCCCTCCCTCACTAATCTAGGAGCGGTGGTGTTGACTGAGCACATGAAGATCAAATTCCCAACAAGCAATGGTGTTAGAGAGGTAACTTCCAATCAAAAACCTCTAGACAATGTTACATTTCCTATATAAAAGAGAAAGTTGGACCAAGGAAGGCTACTGCCATGCCAATTGAGGTTTGTGATGATCGGGATGAGGAGGTAATGCAAATGCCCAAACTTGTGGAAAAGTTGGAGGAAATCCAGTTGGATCCTTCCAAGGAACAGAAGGCAACCTTCATCGAGTCAGAATAATCTGAAGAGCAAGAACAAACCATTGTGATCTCAAAAGGATCACAAGAGAATATCAAAGTTAGGAAAAAAAATACCAATCAAAGAGATAATTGTAGAGTATAGCGGAAAATAACTCTAGAGACCAATGCAAAAGGTAGAGTGAATCTAAGATATCACAACTGAAGGAAATGAAGAAACTTAAGAATCATTGTAAAACTAAATATAAAGAGTATTAATGTCCACCAAACAATATCTAGACTCAGATGTCTTCGAGTCCAGTACGAGACATTCAAGCTTCAAGATCCGGCTAATTTTGGTACACTCCATCATGATATGGGTATGCTTGATTGTATTACTCATAGTCACCAGCATCTTGGAAACTATACGAGTCACAAGCAGTGGCCTCGTAGTTTGGGATCTCGCAGTCATCAGTACCTGCAACACAATATAAAGAAAAACATGTTCCTTGAAGGATGAGCTCAAAAGAACTCAACAAGCAGTTCAAACACAATTAACAATATAAACAATCACAATCTCAAGAACAAGAACAAGGCATAAATGCAAATGATATGAAAAATACACAAGTATGCTTCTAACTCTATATATGTTGGTCTCTATTGGCAGACACACATTAAGATAAATCACCAAACTCCTCTAGGTAGGTCTTAGTCACTCTTCCTTCAACCCCCTCGGTCTATTGGGTACTCCACGGTAGTTGGGGCATCCCTCTCGGAGTTTCCATGGTTGGGGTTTAGGTCAACACTATTGCTCACCACCATTGGCATTAGTATTGGCGCATGTCCAGGTTAAACTTAGCCCAATGCAAGTCATCTACTGAGTCACATCTACTTAGGGTCGGATACTTCCATTCATCGCCTCTCGTGATCCTTTCCGGTATCCTTCCCCCTAAAGTCATCGTCTCCCTCTTGGCTATGTAGACTCTTAACCCTATTAGTCATCCACAAATAATAAACGGGAAGCTCTCGTGTCCCCTCATGCCTCTCGCATTATTGGGCGCCCACGAGCCCAAGCTTACTATATGAAACCCTACCAATGAATGGCCCCCACAATGTGATTGTGTCCTCTCACGGGTTGGTTACCAGTCTTGAACGGCCACTAATCCCCATTGCTGCCACGGGTCACTCAGCCTCAATACCCCTGTTAGATATGACAAGGTTTCCTAGCCAAACACTACTAGATATGCCCTAAGTATGTCAACCAGTAAATAGGGAAAGTGCCAAGGGGCACCATAGGACAGCATCCCATACCACCTCCAATAGTGTCTAATGACAGAAATGCCAAAAGGACATTCCCCATTCCCCAATCACATCACATCATGATTCCATAAACATCATAACAAAGTCCAACTCACAATCCAATCATTCCCATTCATAATAAATATGTATTTCCTTCATGAATAACATACTGTAATTACAGAAGTAAAACAATATAGAAAAGAATATAAGACAGTAGATATCATATGCAAACAAGATCTAACAACATATAGAATGCAATTATGTCAATTGTGACTGAACATACTCACCTTGTTTTCGATTTGTAAACTTCGAGAAAGGGATCAAAGGGCAAGTCCAAAATCACCAAAATAACCTTAAACAAACATGTAGAACATAAGGAACAAACCCTAACAATTGGAGATGAAATGGAAGCAAAACAGAGAAAAGTTGTTGTTACTGACTCTATTGGTGGCTTAAAGCAACCAAAGGTAAGCGACAAATGCTCTATTGTACGGACAGAAAATCCTAAAATTGGTCAGGAACTCTTTGTTCGAGATCGGAACACTCCGAAATTAAAAGGGAAACTCTATAACATTAAAAGAAGACTATCTAGCATGATTAAGCATCAAACATGGTCATTGGAATATGAATCTAATAGACCACTTAATAGGCATGATCCGCGGATCGAACCATAGATTTCATGGAAATACTAGAATGAATGGGGATACATCCTAGAGATAAGAAAAATTGAAGATCAATGATAAAAAACAACCTAGGAATAGATCTAACATAGATTAGAATCAAATAACAACAATAAGAATAGATCATGGTCTCATGCTAGGTTAAACACCGAAATCACACTGTATTGACTACAAAAGGAATAGAGTGAATGGGGATTCACTCTAAGACCATGCGGATTAGATAGGTCATTACAGTAGCATAAGACCTTCCTCACAATCACGAAATTGGGTAGAAATAGAAGAGAGAATAGATCTAGTGAGAAACAAATCGATTACTAACCTTGTAGAAGAAGAATCAATGGACAAAAACTTCGACGGATGCTTAAGGATCTTCCTTGGCTTCAAAGAGGAGGCTCTAAGGTTCTTCTCACATTCTTCAGAGGCTTTAGAACATTATGAGACGAAAAAGAACGAAATTGGAATATATAGAGCTTTGAAAACCTAATTTTCCAAAAAGTGACCAAACTGTCCTTGGAAGGGTTGGTCGCTTGGTGGTTGGTTGCTTAAGTGACCAAGGGCTAAGCAACCAAGCTTGACAGTAAGGCCAAAAATCAGATTTTTGGTCTCTGAAAGCCATAAGCTCCACTGGGTCCTTTTCCAACTCAACAAAGGGTCTTGCCTAAATTTATATGACCTTCCAAAGGTGTCATCATTGTACTCTTGATCCACCTTCCAAGTCAAACTTCATTCAAGACACCTCTCTTCCAAACTCACTCGAGGTTTCTATACTGGGATCTACACTAAGGATTTTAGAGTTAGGATTTTGTGGGATTTCACACCAAGCCAGTCATTCAAAGGAAAAGGAACTTCTCGATCGAGAAGCATGATGTGAAAAGAACTAAAATGGAAAAGCTAAAGGGTTTAGGATTCATTGAACCAATCGAATGCCCAACTTGGTTAGCCAACAGTGTAATGATAAAAAAGCCGAACGGGAAGTGGCGAATGTATACTGACTACACAACCTTAAATAAAGTGTGCCCAAAGGATTGTCATCCATTGCGTAGAATCGATCTCCTCATTGATGCAACGGATGGTTATAAGACCCTAAGTTTCATAGATGCATACTCAAGATACATCAAATTATGATGAGCAAGGAAGATGAGAGGTTCACTACATTCATGACCAACCGAGAAAGCTTCTACTACAAAGTCATGTTGTTCGAGCTAAAGAATGTTGGAGCAACATATCAAAGAGCCATGAAACAATCTTCAAAGATTTGATCGGGAGAAACATGGAGGCCTATGTAGACGATATGCTCGTGAAAAGCCTTCGACGTTCAAGTCATGTCTCAGACTTAGCAGAAGTTTTTTCTATGCTCAAGAGATATCAAATGAAGTTCAACCCAGAGAAATGTGCCTTCAAAGTATCCTCAAGAAAATTCTTGGGGTTTATGGTTTCCCAAAGAGCAATTGAGGCAAATCCAGTTAAGATTCAAGTGTTGATTGATATGGAGCCACCAAAGACCGTTCAGGACGTACAATGCTTAACAAGACGAGTGGCAGCTCTAACAGGTTCATCCACAATCGGAAGAACGATGCTTACTGTTCTTCAAAGCATTGAAAGATCTAAAGGGCAGTTCATAGGCACGTTAGACAGAGGAATGCCAAAAGGCGTTCGAGATCCTGAAAGAAATGTTAGGAAAACCACCATTATTATCCCGACTAGAGAAAGGTGAAACATTATAAATATATTAGGCATCTTCGACTTCGGCATTAAGTGCAGTCCTGGTTCATAAAAAGGATAAAAAACAGGGGCCAATCTACTACATTAGTCACGTACTTCTTGATGCGGAGACTAGGTACACAGAGATCGAGAAACAAGCCTTGGCTTTAATGATGGTAGCAAGGAAGTTAACGCCTCACTTTCATGCACACCTGATCGTGGTATCAACTACTTTCCCCTTAAAGAAAGTGCTTCATAAGCCAGACCTTTCAAGGAGGATGGTAGCATGGTTGGTAGAGCTTGGCAAATACCAAGTAGATTTTAAGCCCCGAACAGCTATAAAAGCTTAAGCCTTGGCTGATTTTGTTGGAAACCATGGCTCCTACAAAAGAAGTGACCGAATAGACTACCTTAGCAATGTGGGACATCTACATAGATGGTTCGAGTAACAAGCAAGGCATAGGAGCTGGAGTCCATCTAAAGAGCCTGGGAGGATTCATTATTCGGTATGCACTGAAGTTTGGGTACGAAGTGAACAATAACGAGGCTGAGTACGAAGCTTTTATGGCTGGCCTTCAGTTGGAAAAAGCATTAGCCATTCTTGAAGTAACCGTTAGCGATCCTCAGCTTGTGTTCAATCAAGTTCAAGGCGAGTTTGGGATTAACGAACCTCAATTGCAAAAGTATTAGGAAATGATACAAAACCTAAAGAAAGAATTTAAAGAAGTTCAAGTCTTTCAGATCCTGAGAAAAGAGACTAAAATGGCAGATGAATTGTCTAGATTGGAAAATGCAAAGGTCCAAACCATTGAACCTTTGGTGCACATTGAAGAACTGGATTTCTCGAGCACAAGGAACGAAGAAGTGATGTATGTGGAAGATGAAAGTTGTTGGATGGACCTGAATGTGGAATACCTACGGGATGATCGCCTACCCAATGATCCAAAAGAGGCACGACTTATTAGAATTCGAGTTGCAACGTTCACCATACAGAATGGGAGACTATACCGAAGATCTTATGGTGGACCACAGCTAAGACGTTTGGGACTAGAAGGATCGAAGAGTGCATTAGCAGAAGTGCACAAGGGTATTTGTGGAGCCCATATGGTTGGATGAGTGCTGGCATATAAAATACTCAGACTCGGTTTGTATTGGCCAAGAGTACAAGAAGATGCATTAGAGTACATACAACGTTGTAGAAATTGTCAAATGCATCCAACAGTGTCAAAAAGACTAGCAACACCTTTGATATCTATCCTAGACCCAATCTCGTTCGCTATGTGGGGAATAAATACCATGGGAAAGTTCACTAAGGCTTCAGCTAGTCAGGGGTACTTGATCGTGGCTATTGATTACTTCACTAAGTGGGTTGAACCAGTCCTGCTTGCTACAATACTAAGAAGAGCATCAACAAGTTTGTGTTGGAGTCAATAATACACCGATTTGGCATCCCAAAGGTGGCTGTCACCGATCACGGTACACAGTACACATTTTGATAACTCACAATTCACCCAGTTTTGTGGAATCTACATGATCAAGCATCGAATGTCTTCCATAGCATACCCCCAAAGCAACTTACAAGTAGAGGTAACCAACCAAACCCTGCTAGATGGAATTAAGAAGCGATTGGAATCAACTAAAGCCTTGTGGGTTGAAGAGCTCCCGAATGTACTCTGGGTTTATAGAACAACAGTTTGAATGCCAATAGGAGAAACACTATTTAAGTTGGCTTATGGATCAGAGGCTTTGGCTCCAAAAGAAATAATGGCTGGGACACTAAGAGAAAGAGAATTTGAAGAAAAAGCAAATGAGCAAAGTCTACAGGATATTCAGGAATTTGTAGATGAAATTCGAAACAAAGCCATAGCCTGAATTCAATAGTATCATAGAAGTATCTCATCCTATTACAACACATGAGTGAAGCTACGGCAATATCGTTTGGGAGATTTGGTTTTAAGAAATACAACAGCTTCAGACCCTTGCAAACCAAAAGAAATTGGATCCTTTATGGGAAGGACCATATATAATCACCAAGCAAGTAGGATCAAGTGCCTACAAGCTAAAAAAATCCAACAATTGGTCCAGATTTGGACCAATCATGGAATGCAAGAAGTCTAAAGAAGTTTTATCCTTGATTACTTTATCTTATGTATTCATGGTCAAGATTTTGCAATGCCACTCGAACCAAGTACCCAATAAAGATCAAGTTTCAGAACCAAACCTCTTTTGAATGGGGAGCATGTGTATATGTGCATAATTGGAATTCAAAAGGCTTCGGTAATGACAACTAAAACCTTCTAAACACTTAGAGAAATTCTTAGAAATTTCCTTAAGGAAAGGCTCTGGCAACGCCGGATTAAGACCTTCTAACACTTACATAAATTCTCAGAAATTTTCTAAGGAAAGGCTTCGACAACGCTCGACTAACACCTAAAACTTAGAGAAACTCTTAGAAATTTCCTAAGGAAAGGCTTCGGCAACTCTCGACTAAGACTTTTTAATACTTAGAGAAATTCTTAGAAATTTCAGGAAAGGCTTTGGCAACGCCTGACTAAGACCTTCTAACACTTAGAGAAATTCTCAAAAAATTTCTAAGGAAAGGCTTCAGGAATGCCCGACTAAGACCTTCTAACACTTGGAAAAATTTTCAGAATTACTCTAAGGAAAGGTCTACTGTGTACCCGACTAAAGTTCTACTATGTCTAATGGATACTGAAGGCAGAAATTTAGATCCGGTTTAAATAAGTTAGTTGTATTAGTTTGTAGAGCATCAAATATGAAAGAAAAATTATATTTCTTTAAAGGCCAAAGGGGGCCAACCCTTACAACAAAAAGAAGAAAAAAACAACGAAAGGTAAAAGCCAAATGAAGTCAATGTATACAAGAAAAAAGAAGAAAAAATTTCATTGCTGGTGGGGCGGATTCTCGAGAGTGGGGTCTGCAGGATTCGAGAGTTGCTCAGCGGTGTAGTTTGGGAGGTTGGCATTCTCCTCCATGGCCTCAGGTTCGGGAGTTATAGGGGGCTCATCATTGAGATAACCTTCAACATTCAGGTTCAATGACACATGATCAGGCTTAGCGAGTGTCCATTTGGGAGCCTTCAAATTCAACTCCTCAAAGATTTCAGCATTGCAGACATCTTGGTGAAGATCGGTTGGGAATGAAGGATCTTGCCGTAAGATGGACCTCCAAACTTAATTTTGGCTGTGGCGATAGACCATGGAGTTATAACAAGCTAAGAGTAGTGTTAAAGGCTTGCTATTTAGATGCTTTTGAATGCAAGCCTTCCTTACCTCAAGTGACAAGCTCTCGGGACCAGTGGGGATAGTAGCAAGAAGACGATCCTGAAGATCATCTTTCTCCCTCACCAGGCTCTCAACATTGGCATCTAAAGAAGATAGAGCAGACTTTAGCTGTGACACTTCCTACTCCAACTACCCAATCCTCGCCGTCCTCACCATCAGCTCCTCTGCAGCCTTACAAAGCTTGGAGCTATCTTCCTTCAATCGAGAGACCTCTCTTTTCTTAGCCTCCACCTCTCCCTCGAAATGCTTGGCCTGAGCACTGAGGCGACCAACCCTCAGTAAAGCTTCCAGATGCCTATTGAAGTCTTTGGTAGGACCCTACAGATGAAGAACAATTAGTAAGAAAGAAGAGGATGAAAGAAACAATAGAAAGACGAACTTAAAGGTAACACTTACCTAATTGAAGAATTTTAAGAGTTCTTCATCAAGCATAGAGTTCAAGGCCTCTCGATTAGCTGGCATTCAAGCATTGGTGGCCCATTCTAAAGCCAGACTAGTGTCTCGAGAGACCCGATCCCTTGTTGATAGCTTCCAGGAGGGGAGGTACACGCCCCTGCTCGACCCTGGACCTGTTTGAGGTAGTGTCGCCTGCCAAGTCCTTCTTCCTCTTGGTTAAGTTGATGTCATCTTGTGTGGATTTGGAGACATCAATTGGCCCCTTCCCCTTGACAATAGGGTGTTGTCCAACCTTCAGCAAACCCTTGGATGCATGGGAGGAGGCTTTTGGGGCTGCAGGAGCTTTGAGCTCCTTCTCTTTCCTCCTAGTTTTGGCTACTTGATCCTCAGTAGCCTCGAATCCTTGGTTAGCCAAGGCCTTTACAACCTTTGGATTGTTCTTTAGAGGCACTGCAAAACAAAGATGAAGGTCATTACAACATTCATATATATAACTAAAGCAAAGATTAAGGATCGGGAGCTCACCGGGGGCTAAACCTCACCACTAAAGAACTGCCTCATACTCTATGGCAAGACCATGGATCTCCTGATGCGCTTGGATAGCCTTTATCAATTGAATGGAGTTGCCCTCGGCAGGAGATAGTGAGAGAGGGTGATTCACCTAGGTGTAGGATTTCTGGTGACTCTAGGTGATAGGGAAATTTAGATCAGACGGTGGTGCTTGGCAGAACAGGAACAAATGACAACACCCCTTATGGTTTGATGGGCAAGTCCCCTTGATGCTGCCTGACCATCCCAACTCACTCTTGGGACGTTTGGAGAAAAGATCCAACCTGGAGGGTTGGCCTTACTAAGATAGTAAAATTGGGAGAAAAGAGGAAGAGAATGAGTAATCTAGAGTTTGAAAAGCAGCCCGATGAAGCCTATGATATGTCTCCAACTATTCAGGAGGATCATATCGGGACAAAGGTCCCAATAGTTGAGAATTTTAGCAAAGAGAGTAGAATAGAAAGGAAACACTCCACTTTTTAGAGTATCAACATAAATTGAAAACTCCTCGGGAGGATTGGAATTAGCTCTCTCATCCGGGTTGGGAACCCGAAGGAGATAGGAGAAAGGTAGAAAAAGTTAGCAGAAATTCATCCACCTCGGTGGGAAAATGTGGGAGACGTAGAAGCGTGGGCCATTTGCAGGCCTCTTTGATGGTCGGGAACTCCCAACAATTGCTTGATGGGATTTATGCTTTCAGGAAGAGGAGGAAGGTAATTCTACCCTCAGCTATATTCCCTGATTGTTCCTTGGGGGCTGAAGGAATGGAGGTGAACCAACGGTCGGTGATCCTCTCATTCTTATCATCCAACGGCTTAATTGAAGCTGAAGGGCTATAGGTTGATTGGCAGAATCATCCTCATCGATCATTTGATTGATGGAATCATCATCAGAAGTTCTGCCACTACCCATTGAAGAAGGAGAAACAGGTTCTTAGGTTTTTCAAAGGAAAATGATAGGCCATAATCCTAACTAAGCTAAGGCAAAAGTCACGAACTCAAAAAAGAAAAGAAATGATGGAACAAAAGAAGAAACAAAGCTAAGACTAAGAAACTTACTTGTTTAATCTTAAAATAAAAACTAGTCAAAGATTGGAATCGCAAGAACTTGCTGAAGACTTCAAGCAGACGAGTTCACAAAATGGCAAAGTAAAAGTTAAAGTGGAGAAACGGGAGAGTTTAAATAGACTAAGAACAAATTTTGGACAAGCAGGACTAATTCTGATTGATGATCGAGTATGAGCGTGGTTCGAGTGTAAACATCCAATGA
>NW_028291325.1:0-73895 GCF_041222555.1 Hakea prostrata
GCTCAAATTGTGGATAGTCGAATTGGGTGCCATGATCGGTAACGATTATTTTTGGCATCCCAAACCGATATATAATTGACTCAAGCATGAACTTCTCCACTTTTCTTTCAATGATGGTTGCCAGAGCACTAGCCTCAACCCATTTGGTGAAGTAGTCGATTGCTACTATAAGATATTCTCTTCCACCTGACGCCTTGGTGAATTTGCCCATGATATCGATTCCCCACATCACAAAAGGGATGGGATCTAGAATCAAAGTCATGGTTTCAGCTAGGCGTTTAGATGCCGTAGCATGGATTTGACAATTGCTACACCGGCGAATATATTCCATAGAAGCTTGTTGGAGCTTAGGCCAATACAACCCAAGCCTTAGAATTTTGTGTGCTAGGGCTCGACCGCCCATGTGAGCACCATAAATTCCTCCATGCACCTCAGCTAGAGCTGATTCGGATCCCTTGGGACCCAAACATCTCAAGAGGGGTCCAGAATAAGATCTTCTGTACAGCCTTCCATTCTGCATAATGAATCGCGTTGATCGCACTTTGATTAATCTCGCCTCTTTCGGATCCTCTGGTAGTTTGTCATCTCTCAGATATTCTACCATTGGATCCATCCAACAACGCTTCGCTTCAATATAGGAAATTTCCTTCTCGTGATAACTTGGAAATGTTATCTCTTCTATGTAGACCGAAGGGTCTAAATTCTTTTCTTTGGCATTGGCTAATCGGGATAGCTCATCTGCCATTGTATTTTCTTTTCTGGGAATCTAACATACTTTCAGATTCCTAAAATCTTTCTGCAATGCTTGCACAATCTCTTGGTATTTCTGTAACCGGGGTTCTTTAACGCCATACTCCCCTTGTACTTGATTGACAATAAGTTGTGAGTCACTATAAATAGTTACGTATGCTATTGCCAATGCTTTTGACAATCTAAGTCCAGCTATTAGGGCTTCGTACTCCGCCTCGTTATTACTTGCTTCGAATGTGAATCTTAATGCATAGCGAATAATGAATCCTGCCGAACACTTCAGGAGAATTCCAGCCCCTAATCCCTGGTTGTTACTCAAACCATCCACATATACCTCCCAAACAGTCGGGATAGTGGGTTCGGCAATGTCTTCCATTGGTGCGGTAGTCTCGACTACAAAGTCGGCTAGTGCCTGAGGTTTGATTGTCGTACGAGGCTTAAAGCTCACTTGGAACTCACTGAGTTCAACCGACCAAGCCACCATTCTTCCAGACAAATCAGGTTTACGAAGAACTTTACTAAGGGGAAAAGTAGTAAATACTTCGTGGAATGAGCCTGAAAATATGGTCGTAGTTTCCTAGTTGCTATCATAAGAGCTAGAGCTTGCTTCTTGATCTGAGAATACCGTGTCTCCGCATCAAGTAGTACGTGGCTGACATAATAAATTGGCCATTGCTTCTTGTCTTTCTCCCGAATGAGTACTGCACTGACTGCCGAAGGGGATGTTACTAAATATAGCTGCAAGATTTCTCCATTCTCGGGTCGAGAAAATATTGGTGATCTTCCCAATGTCTCCTTCAGTTCTTCGAAAGCTTTTTGACACTCCTCAGTCCATTTTGCCTCCTTACTGCCCCTCAAGTCTTTGAGTGCTTTGAAAAAAGGTAGACACTTTTCTCCTAATTGTGAGATGAAACGGTTTAAAGCGGCTACTCTCCTCATTAAACATTGCACATTTGGTATTTTCACAGTACAGAAAATACCTCCGTCAAATCTTCAATATGTTTCACCTTGACATTTTTCCCGATCATCTCGCACTTCAATTGGTAATGATGTCACCTTCTTTTGGCCTTCCTTGTCTTTCAGATATGCAACATAACATTGCCGAGAAATTCTCTGGTCAGATGAAACTTGACCGATTCCCATCTCAGTCGGGAATTTTATTTTGAGGTGCTTCGTTGAAACGATAGCACCTAACTTCGACAAAGATGGTCTCCCGAGGATAACGTTGTAAGCAGGGAGATCCCGAACCACTAAGAAATTTACCCGAATGGTAGCTTCCTTGGGGAAGCTTCCAATTGACAGATCCGACTGGACCGATCCTTCCGCTATTGCAGATCTTCCTGCAAAGCCATATAGATGTGTGGATGATGGCTCCCTCAAGTCTTCATCCACCTTAAGTTTCTAATAGGCTGCATAAGATAAGAGGTCTGCAGCAGACCCAGTGTCAACTAACACCTTGTGTACTTCTCAACGTGCAATCTCTACCTTGATGACGATGGCGTCATCATGAGGTAAACAAACGCCTCTTTCATCTTCTTCGCCAAAGGTGATCGAACCCTCACCATTTGGCCTTTTACGCTTTTGTGTCTCTCCGGTCCCAACAACCTTGGATTTCGCTTTCAGCCTCCGGAGTGACTCAGGCTCGGGACCTCCAAAGATTATAAGGATCGGTGACCGAGTAGCATCGATCACCTCCTTACCCTTCTTAGATTTAGGAGCCTCCTTCGGTTGATCTGGGCTAACCAAACGGTCCCTTTTTACTCCTGCATCACGTGGTTCCTCTTGCCTTCTACTGACGAAATTGGACAAATGTCCCTGGGATATCAATCTTTCAATATTCGCCTTTAAATGTCTGCAATCATTGGTATAATGACCGTAATCCTTGTGGAAACGGCAATACCTTTCCCAATCCTGCTCCCCCGGTTTTGTAGAAAGCTTCGGAGGCCACTTCAAGATATTCCGTTTCTTGATAATGTTTAAAATATCAGCCCAAGGAGTATTTAATGGAGTATACTCACTTTTGTCAGGAGATCTCTGTCGCCACGTCCGATGAGGCTTTCCAACTCGATCACAAATATTCTGCTTGTTCTTAGGAGCCTTTTGCTCTTTCGCAGAGGCTTTATTGTCCCCCTGGCGTGCGTCTAAGATTTTCGTGACTTCTGCATGCTTTTGGCATCTCTGTACCAATTCAGCATAAGTTGTAGGCATATCTTGAAGTAATAACTCTAAGAGTCGTCAATTTGTGAGTCCAGTGAACAAAGCAGTTTTAGCTACTTGCTTATCTAGGTTTTCTATCTCCATTGTAACCTTGTTGAATATTTTCAGGTATTCCCGAATCGATTCACTCTTGCCTTGTCTAATAGTAAACAAGGTTTCCTCGGTCTTCTTGATCTGGATTCTACTCTGGAATCGTCCTATGAATTTGAGTGCCAGTTCGTCGAAATCCAGGATCCTTCCTGATGGGAGGTTCAAGAACCATTTCTGTGTTGCTCCCGTTAAGGATGAACCAAAGACCCTACAAAGGATTTCATCAGAATTATCTGCAACTGCCATAGTTTGCTGATAATAACTGATGTGGGCCGTGGGATCTCAAGAGCCATCGAACGTGGAAAAAGTTGGCAAACGGAAATTTTGAGGAAACCGATATCCAGCAATGGGCTCGGCAAATGGAGATTTTCGAATAACTGAATAGATATCATCAGTTATCCTTCCTCTTGCTAATTGCCCGAGCTTTTGATTGATATTGGCCAATTCTTGACCAATATGTGCGGACCGGCTCCCATCGACACGATCATTCCCTCGAGCAACACGATCATTATCCTAAGCAACACGATCATTATCCCGAGCGACACGATCATTATCTTGAGTGATATGTCTGTTGGTCAGTGAGTGAGTTCGCACCCCTGCACCCAACCTTGTATTTGAATCGGTAGTACTCCCTTGTGGTCCGTCAAACTGATTACCGCGCCTAGGGAGATCCTTAGTTCTCCTAGGTACTCGGTCGCCTTCCGGAAGTTCTGACCGACATTCTATTCATCGATCAATCTCTGATCCCGCCGTGATGTGCGCCTTTCTGCATCACAATGATCAGGGCCTTGTGGTATCACCACTTGTCTAGTCAGTGCACGGAGTGCCTGACTTACCTCCAGCATCTGGAGTTTCAGTTAATCCAGTTGATACTGGAGTGAATCTGGAGGATTGTTACCTCCCTAACCACCATCTACTTCGAGCGGTCAACTTCCCTGAGGAATATCCGGATTGTTTACTTCGGGAATTTGGATGCCAGCATCTCGCTGTGCAGCAGCTGCTATCCTCTAAAGGTTTTTCAACCAACTAACTTAACTTTTCGTTCGGATATTATATGTATGAAGTATTAACATTGTATTCTATAGTATAATATAAATATATAAATATTATAAACGAACAAAAAAGAAAGAAGAGGAAACAGAATCGAATTGGCTAATCTAGTCACCATAGCTTTTTGAAACGTTTCCCACAGACGGCTCCAAATGATGCGTCCAAAATCTGCTCAGCCCTTAGATCTCCTGAGAGTGACCTACAAAAAAAGCATTAGATGTGGCCCGACTGCTAGGGTCGGGAGTCCACCCGAAAGCTAAGTCAGTTGATGAACTTAATCACAAACAGCTTTACTAGAGCACAGAGCTAAGGAATGAATAACTGGAATACGATTCAAATAGTAAGCATCTGAGTGTTTTCGTCCATCCCTACCTTGTGGGTAGGTTGATGTCTTATATAGAGTGTACCTTCAAATCTTCTTCGTTGGATGTATTTGAGCCTTCTTCGGATAGTCGTTGGATCTTAACTGATAGATCCGTTGAGTGATAGACTTCTACTAGTTTGGACTAGTAGATGACTCCTAGGATAACCCGATTGTTATCTGATGGTTATCCATATGATAGCGATGATTGGCAGCTGCCGAATTCTGCTAGCCGTCACTAGGTTGATTAACCTACTTTGAAAGTATCGGATTAGGGTATGCTTGTGACTGAGTAAGTTTTCTTCCTCAGCAAGCTATCTCATGGACCCGGCTAGCTCGGAAGCCAGTCGATTCCTTTCGTCCCGACCAAAGTCGAGGGTCGAACCAAGAATGAACAAAGTTCGATCATATTTTATCCGTATCAGATTCAATCTTGCTACCTAAGAAATCATGAATGGAGAGATCCAACTTATTAATGCAAAGAGAGCATGAATATTAGCCAAATTGGAAACAAGTGGAGGTCCAAGGAACAAAATTTTCTCTCTCGTATGAACTCAGATTGTAGTGATTCAAAATGCTATGGAAAGATAACGAAAATAGCTACAACTTTCTAGCTTTGAGTGTTTCCAGAATCCGAATGAATAAAGGTCGAATGGATGTGTAAAGAATACGAATTCATTGTTTGCGGGATATATAAAAGAGAAGCCAACCGCAAAGAAGAGGAAAGACAGCGAACACGGATCTTGGCTCTCATCTCTCTCATTGCTCAAGAAGAAGACCATCTCTCTCTCTCTCTCTCTTTAAATTTTTCTTTATTTGTTTTATGATATTTGTTATAATGGGTAGCTTGTTCATTTTCTTTGGAATGTATTTGAACCATTGTTTATTTCATTAATTTGATTGTTATATATCTTCTAGTTGATTGTGTTTAAGTTTGGCCAAAGATGTTCTATAGCTAAGCAAACTAAGCGTGCCAAGCTTCGGAAAAGGACAATAGTCTTGCGAAGAAAGGGCATATCTAGGAAAGATCATCCTTAATTTGTTTTGAAGAGTAGAATTATATCGGTTAGTGAAAAGCATTGGGGATTTGAAATCCAAAGATCTTCACATATTCATTGTTTTTGTATTGATTAATAATTTTATTTCTTTGTGTTTTTCTTAAGTAAAATAAAAAGCAATCTAGATTTACTTTAATTTAGGTTTTGTTGAATCCAATCTTAGTAACTTAGCATTTTAGTTCCCTATAGTTAGACCCCATACTTTCTGCTAGCTAGATTAGTATAAAATTTTATTTTTTATTAGTTAGCGACACAATCACTATGCAATACATGTTTCGCGAATGACAACTATTCTACAAAAATTTCTTGTGGTAATTAGGAAGCTCGAAATAAAGTCATATTCACAAAGTTTGATGGAATCATATATTCATGAGACATTGAATTGTTGTACTTGGTGGATGAAAATTTTCCCTAATTAAATGCACCCCTTACAATTTATGCAAGGTCACAAGTAACTCTAGTCTCTTAACTTTTACAATTAGTTTTCTTAAATAAAAATTTTGAAATGGCCATGGGAGTTTTTATTTTGTTTGGGGGTTGGTCTGGAATTTTTTGAGGACCTAAATTATGGTGTTGATCATTGCAAAAAGGCCTTGATGATTTAGACTCTACAATGACAAAGAAACTCTTGTCCTAGACATTCCAAACTAGTTCAATAAAAAAGAATATATTTTTGTGGAAGACCTTGTTGACTCTAATTACGAGTTGCCTTGTGCCTTGTGGGAAGGGCAAAAGACCTCAAAGACTTTCACTTGATAATGAGTGAAGCTTTATTGATGATTTAGACTCTACTAGGAGAATGGAAGTCTTGTCCTAGACACACGAAAAATCGTTCAATAAAAAAGATATTTTTTGTGGAAGACCTTGTTTTCTCTAATTACGAGTTGCCTTACGCCTTGCAAGAAGGGCAAACCTCAAAGACTTTCACTTGATAATAACTAAGATTCTAAAGCTAATTAGTACAATGGTCACTAAGTAATTGGATTAAAATCAGTTTGGTTTCACTCCAAAGTTGGTCTTTTCTGTTCCATCAATCTAGACCCCTAATTCAAGAGATCAGATGAAACATTATCGGTCTTGACCGATTCCGAATCCAAAAATATTGATCCAATTCAGATTCTTTGAATCAAACTTTGGAATCCCAAATCTTATCAATGGGATAGCTTGAAAAGCCTGAAATTATTGGTGAGGAAATCTAGCTCGGTTAATAACAATACAAATAAAACAGAACCAGGATTGAATTTCACTGATCT
The DNA here is from genome assembly GCF_041222555.1 of Hakea prostrata. Taxonomy (NCBI): domain Eukaryota; kingdom Viridiplantae; phylum Streptophyta; class Magnoliopsida; order Proteales; family Proteaceae; genus Hakea; species Hakea prostrata. Next base: position 6,780 of record NW_028291325.1, read on the forward strand.
ATTCCATAGACAGCTCAAATCGAACCAATCCCGGTTCATGAAATCTGACCCAAATAATATCTGAATTCAAAGTCTATCTATCATTAGTTTCTTAATAAGTATTTGAAATGGACATGGGGACTTTTGAATTCTTGTGGGGATGGGTCAAGAATTTTTTGAGGTCTTAACTTATGGTGTTGACGATCGCTAAAGGGCCTTAACATGATGACCCAAGATTTTAACGAGTGAAGCTTCATCGATTATTTAGGAGACATTAAAATAATTGAATGAAAAAGAATGTCGTTTTTGCTGAGACCTTTTTGACTCTAATTACACCTTGCCTTGTGAGAAGGGCAATAGACTTTAATGACTTTTACTTGATAATCTGAAATTTTAATGGAATTAATATAATTGAATTGGTCAAGACAATGAGTGATAAGATCAAAATCAGTTTGGTTTCACATTAAAGTTTGTCTTTTCTATTCCATCAATCTAGATTCTAAACCTAGTTTTCTTCATATAGAGATCAGGTGAAACATTATCGGTCTTCACTGGTTTCAAATGGATTATTATTCTTGGAACCAAAAATTAGAAACCCAAATATTATCAATGGGATAGTTGAAGAGCTTGAAATGGTTGGTAATCAAAGTTTGTCGTATTCTTGCAACAATAGTAGCTCTATCAACTGAATCATTACCACCACCATCATCACCACCAGAAGGGAAGGCTCTACTCGATAGGAAGGCTAGTGAGAAAATGCTCAATGTCAAGATCCTCAGTGTTTTATCTTTTTTTGCATGTTTTTCTGGCGTCATGCTTGTTGGATTTATTATTGTTATGATCCGGTTCTTCTTCCACCAAAAGTCGAAAATCATTGTCAATGATACAAAACAAAGGAATGGGGATATGTTTTCTATATGGAACTATGATGGAACAATTGCATATAGAGACATCATGGAAGCCACAAAAGAATTTGACATCAAATATTGCATAGGAACTGGAGGTTATGGTACTGTTTACAAAGCAAAGCTTCCTACAGGGAAAGTAGTTGCTGTGAAAAAACTACATCGCCTAGAAGCTGAAGTGAAAGCCTATAAGGAGAGCTTTACTAATGAGATACATATCTTAACAAGAATAAAGCACCGGAACATTGTGAAACTTTATGGATTTTGTTCTCATCCAAGGTGTAACTTTTTAGTTTATGAATACATAGAGAGGGGAAGCTTAGCATATATTCTGGGAAATGAAGCTGAAGCTATGGAATTGGATTGGAAAAAACGGATGAATGTCATCAAAGGGGTTGCTTATGCTTTGTCTTACATGCATCATGATTGTGTACCACCACTAATTCATCGGGACATATCAAGCAACAATGTCTTGCTGGATGCAGATCTTGAATCTCACGTTGCAGACTTTGGAACTTCTAGATTTCTAGATCCTGGTTCATCAAACCACACTATTCTTGCAGGCACATATGGATATATTGCTCCAGGTAATTTTTCAAATATTCCTCTTTTTTCCATACTACCATAAAATTCATAGAAAGTTGATGATGTTTAACCATTCAATCATTTCCACCCCAAGAATTCAGTAGGAAATTACTTGGACACTCCCTAAGTATATTAGAATTGAGTGCACATCCCCTCATTTCTAGGAATTAATGGTCACTCCCCTTCTTTACAAGCAACATTGCACTTAACTTCTACTAAAGTAAAACAATGCACTTAACACATTTCTAAAAGTCTTGAGATGTCCAATTAATGTTCTCTAAATTCAATTATACCTAATGAACCTACATAGATGAGGTTTAGTTTTACTACTTTAATGGACAAAAAATTCTTTTGGATGGTTAGGTAACAATGTTGTCAAGTTTAAGTATCCACAATGGCCTATGCCTTAAATCTTGCATATGACTTCAATTAATAATTTGTTTGTCTTTATGTGATTATATAAAGACTTTAAATTTGTTTTCCCCTTGTCCCTCCCCCTTCCAGAGCTTGCTTTTACAATGGTTATAACAGAGAAGTGCGATGTTTATAGCTTTGGGGTATTGACACTAGAGACAATTATGGGAAAACATCCAAGAGAACTCATCTCTTCATTGCCATTGCTAAACACAAAAGATATTGTGCTTAAAGATGTTTTAGACCCACGTATCCCACCACCAACAACATTGGTAGCACAAGACCTAAATGTGTTATTGATGCTTGGAATTACGTGCTTGCACAACAATCCAAAGTCTCGTCCAACCATGCAATTCGTGTCTTTTAAGCTAGCAAGTCTTACAAATCATAATTGCAACCCTTCTATGCAAGTTAGTCATGGAAATTAGGAACCTTGAAATATGTTCATATCCATAAAGTTTTATAGAAGTGGATTGTAATAGCAAAGGTGTGTTCGCTTGCTGTATCTGAAGTATTGTTACTTTATTTGTTTTATTTGAACACTTGTATTTGTTATGTATATGTTTGACCTTCAAAACGAAGGTGTGGATGGGTGTACTCCTATGTTGAAGCTTTACGTGTATTGTTACTTGAATTTTTTGAAAGAAAGAATGAAAGAAAAAAGTTACATGAAATTCTTTAGAACAGATTATGGTTTATAGATTTTGAGCCTCATGTTGCTAACATAAGAACTTTCAGATTTCAAAATCTGGATTGATTCCAACCATACTTCACTTGCAAGAACATATCGATATATTGTTCCAGATAAGTTTGTTAGGGATAATAGATGCACAACCACGAACATAGAAGAACACAAGCAAAGCACACAAGGGGATTTAACGTGGTTCGGCAAAACCCTGCCTACGTCTACCAAAGAGAAAAAGAGCTTCACTAGTTCCAGGAAACCTCACACCACTCTCACACCCACAAAGTATTACCCTTTGCTTCCGTGCCCAATCCCTATTCCAGGGATGGGTTCCCCAATCCCGTATAGGGTTTGATTCCCCAATCTCCTATAGAGATTGATGCCTATAGGTTATCCCACAGAGACTATTTATAGGGAAACCTAAAACCCTAATCCCAATGTAATTACAAGTTTACCCCAGTACTAGTAATTGACCCAAACCATGTTTCAATTACAAATACATCCAAAACCATAATTACATGGACCCACATAATACAAGACACCCAAACCCAACAATCTCCACCTTGGCTTGAATTCTGCAAACCACCTTGAAGAAAACCGTTGATGATGTCTCTCTGCAATCACCAGTCTTTGTGTATCCACCACACCTTACCGCATGATCCACATCCCCTCCAGGGATGCTTTTGTACCGCCATCACTAAACTAGCATGGCACACACCCTCCACCTGGGTGTCTCGTATAGCTAGCCGCTATACGACGTGACGTGGCTCCATCTCTCTTGTCATAGCCGGCTCCAAGAGATCACTGCCACTCACCAAATCCAAAGCGAAAGTCACTCGCTTCTTTCCAAATTTGCCCTTGTTTTGCGCCTGAACAACTTGCAAATTTTGTCTACCTGTACCCCTTGCTAATGTGTCAACTGGAGCTCCACCTGTTTCAACACTCCCTGCAAGCTTGTACAACTTACCAATCATCTTTCCCCGCATCACAACCATTGATCCCCTTGAAACCTTGAGAACTCCTCCTTCAGATGTCCATTTGAAACCTTTACAATCTAGAGTACTCAATGAAATCAGATTCTTCCTTAGATCTGGCACATGTCTAACCCCAGTCAAAGTTCACACAATCCCATCAAACATGCGAATTCGCACAGTCCCAACTCCGACAACCCTACTTTCCGCATTATTTTCCATCCTGACTGTACCACCTTCACATGCATGATATGTAGCAAACTGATTCCTGACTGAACACATGTGAAAAGAACACCCATAATCTAAAATCCAATCTGAAGTATTCAAACCTGATGATGAAGTTAGAAGGACATCATCTCCTCCATCATCGCTCAATAGGACAGCAATAGATGATTCATCACTCTCCACGTCCTTCCTTTTCCTATCCTCCTTACGCCTTAGACAATCTTTCCTTGTATGACCTTCCTCTTTGCAATAGTAACAAGTTACTTTGCAACCAACAGACTTTGAGCGACCCCTTGACTTGCTAGAACCCCCCCCCATTCTCCCATTTGATCTTCCTCTACTATGATCACCCCTTACAACCAAGTCACTACTTTCATCTGACTCCTTATTATTGCTATTTTTCCGCCGTGTTTCATTCATCAGGAATGCAGTAATAACATCGTCAAGTTTCAAAGTATCCGTACCAAAAAGTAATGTGGTCACAATGTGATCAAATGACTGAGGGAAATGTCTTCCTCCTTGATCTCCTCATCAAGAGCCGACAATTCCGTTAAAATCCTGTTGAACTCATCCAGGTGCTTGTCAAAATTTGCTCCCTCTAACAACTGAATGCCATATAATTGTTTCTTTAAAAGCAACCGATTTGTCAATGACTTGGACTTATACCTGCTCTCCAGCTTTGCCCAGACTTCCTTTGGATCCGCCACCCCGATGACTTCACGAAGAACATTATCCGCAAGATACAACTGGATCGTACTATTTGCTAGATCCTTCAACTCTTTCCAATCATCTTCCTTCATCTCATCTAGTTTTTCTGATATTTTCTTGAGAGCTTTAATAGTCCCTTCCCGCGTAAGGATGTTCTTCACCCGTTGTTGCCACAAGGTGAAATCGTTATGACCATTAAAAAGTTCTATGGAGAAATTAGAACACTTCACCGCCATCTGATTTGTGCCCTTTATACCCGTCAACAATCCAGAAAAACCTGTTTGTTGACCTTCGTACGAACTCACAAAATCAATACCAACGGAGCGAAATATCCTCGTTCCATCACTTTCCACTGAGTCCGAAATGCCCAAAAACCTTAGGAACACTTTACTCCGTACAAAAAACCTTCACACAAAATCCTGTGGAAACAACTTGTACAGTATGGTCCGATAACAAAAAAAAAAACAAAAAAGAAAAATCCCTTTTTTTTTTTTTCCGTCTTTTTCCCACAACGATTTTTTTTTCTTCTACGGTTCCACCTTCCACGTTCTCCAAACTCAGCTTCTCAACTTTTTTTTTTTTTTTCTCTCTTTTGATAAGATATGTAACCACTTTAAAGAAAAAGTATAAAAAAAAAACTTCAAAAAATCCACTATACCGAGCAAACACCTACGATCCAACTTCAGTCGAACCGCCATCTTCTCAATTTTGTTTTTAAGCGATCTAATCCGATCAAACGACAAGAAAAAAAAATATAAAAAACTTAATGATTCTAGATCTAGAATCGTACCTTCGATCAAACCGTCGAAGCCTTCTCCGTTCTCCTGACACCTATCCTCTCCTTTTTGGATCTTCGCACACCTTCGGCGACGATCCACCGAACCTCGCTCTTGATACCACTTGTTAGGGATAATGGATGCACAACCACGAACAGAGAAGAACACAAGCAAAGCACACAATGGGATTTAACGTTGTTCGGCAAAACCCTGCCTACGTCCACCAGAGAGAAAAAGAGTTTCACTAGTTCCAGGAAACCACACACCACTCTCACACCCACAAAGTATTACCCTTTGCTTCCGTGCCCAATCCTTATTCCAGGGATGGGTTCCCCAATCCCCTACAGGGTTTGATTCCCCAATCTCTGTAGGAGATTGATGCCTATAGGTTATCCCACAGAGACTATTTATAGGGAAACCTAAAACCCTAATCCCAACGTCGACTAGGTTATCCCACAGAGACTATTTATAGGGAAACTTAAAACCCTAATCCGAATGTAATTACATGTTTACCCTAGTACTAGTAATTGACCCAAACTCTGTTTCAATTACAAATACAACCAAAACCATAATTACATGGACCCACATAATACAAGACACCCAAACCCAACAAAGTTTTCATTTTCTTTTTCTATGCTTTGTGGTCTTAACATTGTTAATAATGTTTGAACCATTCAATCATTTTTACCCTAATAATCTAATTATTTAACATATTCCAGAGAGATGGGTTAGAATTAATCAGTTTAATAATTGCAATCCAAACTTAGAGAGATGGATTATAATGACAATATTAGAAATGAACTGGTAGTTGCACCAATTCACAATAAAATCTAAGCGAGTTGGTTGACGTGGCATAGACATATTCCTAAAGACCAATGGTGACCAAATTCAACTTGGTGGAATTAAAATCTTGACTTTCCCCCCCCCCCCAAAAAAAAAAAAAAGAAGAGAAGAAATTGAAATCCTTAGACATTTATTCTTTTGAATAAAGGAATTGTTTTTATTAGAAAATAAAGATTGTAATACACACATTTAGGAACCTTAAGCACTGATCCCTGCAACAGCAGTTGCTCCACATACACAATCTCACTAGTTCCAAAAGGAATAGCTCATAAAAACAATACACAAAATATACCATGCGGCCTGAACTGTGGGAGCTGTAAAGCATCCCAATGCAACTTCTTCTTGATGTGTTTAGGCCACACTCTTAAAGGGGAAGAAATCTAATCCTTAGCGGCTGATTTTGCAAGGAAGTCAGTGATTCGATTGGCCTCGTTGTGGCAGTGAGTAATCCTCCAATCAATCCTCTCCACGTATGCTCTCAATCCATACCAAAGCAAACCAAGGAATCCAAAAGTCTCTCATTGCCAACACCACTAACAAAGAGTCCATTTCAATTCAAAGCTTCTCTAAGCCAAGAGACAGAGTAGTAGCTAATCCCTTCAACAACCCGACAAACATAGCCTCTGAGATTGTCTTGACACCCAAGTACCAACACCGTGGCACTAGTGTCACATCCTCCCAACCGGTACCCTAACTGGCTTACTGGCATACCCGAGAGTGTGATCCACAGCCCCGAAGATCAAGTATCGAGGAAATCATCCTCCCACATATACAATAACATAATCATAAACAGGAAATAATCAAGGTTTAATATTATAAATAAGATTCAAAACAAGAAGTGAATAAACAATATAATCAGAGTGCGAAAAATGATACCAGATATCCAAAGATATCAAAAGAAGTAGAGAGAGGCGGAAACTCACTCCACAAAATACAACGGAATGCAGTATGTAAGTCTAAAGAAATAACAACTAAATCAAAGGAACTAAGAAAGATAACTAAACATAAGAGTTTTCTATCCTATAGATGACATCTTCAAAATAGTGGACTTCATCAATCCATTTGAGACGTTCCACCTCCACGTTGTCTTTAATCGTAGTATGCAACTTGATCAATTGAGGGATCATCAGAGTAATCTTGATTGTTGCCAACACCTTGCGTGTAGTACGCTTCATCGGCTTGCTCTTCATCGTACTGTTCGCCATAGTAATCAGTACCTGTAGAATAGTCTAACAAAACAATGTACAAAAGGAATGAGTTTCGAAGAAACTCAGTAAGGTAGTTAATCCATAACAACATAAATAACATGAAAGCAAACCATAAAAAGAAGCAAAACAAAAAAAAAAAAAAAAAGGGAAAAAAAAAAAAAAAAGGAACAGCGGTGGGGTGGAATTTGATTTTTGAATTCAAGTTTTTGAATTCAATTTTTGAATTCAAGTTTTGAATTTAAGTTTTTAAATTTGAATTCAAGTTTTTAATTTTGAATTCAAATTTGAATATTGTAAACGAATCTTGTACAACAGCCATGTTTATTTATAAATACATAAGACTTACCCATCAAAGGTAAGAAACCTACTTATCAAAAACAGAGTTTTCTTTGCATTTTTTCATGGTATTAGAGCTAAGATTTTGAGATTTTTTTTTTCTTCCCAAAACACTACATTTTCAATGGCCACTGCTAACACTCCATTCCCCATTACCAATCTCTCCAACCTTGTTTCTGTCAAGCTTGATGGAGAAAATTATCTCATGTGGAGAGAACAATTAGAATCCATTTTTATTACCTGTGATCTTATGGATCATCTTGATGGTACTGGATCGATGCCAAATTAAACTATCACTACTGGAGGAACTCAAACGCCGAATCCAGCATTTCAAACCTGGAGAAAGAATGATCATTTTGTTCGAGCATGCATCAATGCCACTCTCACACCGTCTCTTTCTTCTCATATTCTTGGCCTTCAAACAACGAAAGATGTATGGGATTCTCTTGCAAAACTTTTCCAACAACAGTCCACTGCTCGAAGGACTTATCTTCGCAGTGAATTGCAGATGGTCAATAAAGGAACGAGCACGATTACAGACTATCTTCACAAAATTAAGTCCATCGCTGATTCCTTAGCGGCAATCAATGACAAGGTAAATGACTCTGACTTGGTAGCCTATACATTGAATGGTCTTGGTTCGGATTATCTCACTTTCATCATCACTGTGGAGAATATTACCCCACCCATTACCTTTACCGACCTACGAGCCAAACTCCTTACTCATGAGCAAAGGTTACGCCGTGGCTATGGGAACACTCAATCAATCTTAACTGATTCCCATTCCCCTACTGCATTACTTGTTACAGATCAGCCTAAATTTAATCGACCTAATAATAGTATTAATTCCTATCCACCCAACAACTGAAACCCACATAGATCTGACTTCCGATATTCATCAAATGGCTATCCAAGATCTCAAAATTCCTATAACCGACCAAACCAAAACACCTTTAATACTAATTCCTTCAAATGTCAAATATGTGCTAAGCGAGGCCATTTGGCCAATAGATGCTATTTCCGTTATGCCCAGAACCGAAATAATACTAATCCACCACCTCACATTCCTTATGCTGGCTTACATGGTACCCAAAATACCCAACACATTACACCACAGCATGATGCACAAGTGGATACCGGATTCAAAGTGCTACCAACCATATGTCATTTGATCCGCCATGCTACAGCAATCAACCACTTACAAAGGAGAAGACCAGGTTTCAGTTGGTGATGGTAAGAAACTCCCTATAACTCATATAGGCTCCTCAACTTTGAAAACAAATTCAAATCATTTATCTCTTAATGACATACTCATCGTTCCCCAATTGTCAATGAATTTAATTTCCATTTCTCAACTTACATCTGACAATAATTGTTCGTTGAATTTTTTCCATGGGGTTTTCGTGTTAAGGATTTGGAGTCGGCATCACTCATCAAGGGTCCAAGTCAAAGATAAATTGTATTCCTTCTCGGCTAATGTTGTGCCTCCTTTGGCTCTTTATGGAAATAAAGCTCCTTTCGATATTTGGCATCGCCGGCTTGGTCATCCTTCTTCTCAAAGATTTACTCATTTGAGAAATAGTGTCTTATTTAATTCTTTTGACACACTTAGATCCAATAAAATTTGTGACGCTTGCCAACTTGGCAAACATCACAAATTACCCTTTTCTATTTCAGTTAGTAGAACTACTCGACCATTATAGCTTATTCATTGTGATTTGTGGGGTCCCACTAAAACTTTGTCAATTAATGGATTCAATTCATATATTATTTTTGTTGATGATTTCAGTCGATTTACTTGGTTCTATCCTTTGCGATTTAAATCTGATGCAATTTATTGTTTCAAGCATTTTAAAAACATGGCTGAAAACTTGCTTTCTACTTCTATTAAATTTTTTCAAAGTGATGGAGCCTTAGAGTTAACAAAGGGAGCTTTCAAAAACTATCTTGATGAATGTGACATTGTATCCAGGATTTCATGTCCTCATAGTCCAGAACAAAATGGAGTTTCAGAAAGAAAACACAGACACATTACAGAGATGGGTTTATCCCTTCTATTCCAAGCTCACATGCCCAAAGAATATTGGTTAGAAGCCTTTACTGCTGCTGTCTATTTAATAAACCGGTTACCTACACCAGTATTGCAGGGAAAATCTCCTCATGAGGCACTCTTTGGCTTCAAACCAGATTATTGTTTATTGAGAGTTTTTGGCTGCCTTTGTTACCCCAACTTGACACCCTACAGAGAAGACAAATTATCGCCAAAGTCCAAGGCTTGTGTCTTTCTTGGTTATAGTCTCTATCACAAGGGTTATAGATGCTTAGATAAGGACACTGGCAAGGTATATTTATCCAGACATGTTATTTTTGAAGAAAAGGAATTTCCCTTTTCAAATCCCTCATCACACCAATCATCAAACAAACCACCAGTTGAACTTATTTCTCTACCTTTTTCATCCCACACACCCCACCAAATGTGCCTCCACTCACTTCTCATTCTTCTTCACCTATTTCAAACAACCCCTACAACATCATCACCAGCCATATCAATGGCAAATCCAACCCAAGATGTTAATCAATCCCCACCAACAATAGACCAACCACAGCCCCAACCATCTCATCCTAGGATTACTAGGAGTAAAACAAATTCCGCCAAACCAAAAACCCCTCTCTCTTTACTCACTATTAGACACCCAATACCTCAAACCTTTCTTACCACCATCTCCAACATCCCAACTAAACCTAAAACCTACAAATCAGCCTCAAAAGACCCAAAGTGGATTGATGCAATGCAAAAAGAATACAAAGCCTTAATAGACAATCATACTTGGAACTTGGTGCCTTATTCCAAGGGTATGAATATTGTAGGCTGTAAGTGGGTGTATAGGATCAAGACAAAAAGTGATGGTTCCATTGAGAGATATAAGGCACGATTAGTTGCCAAGGGGTTCCACCAAAGCAGAGAGTGGACTTTCATGAAACATTTAGTCCAGTTGTAAAGCCAGCCACCATTCGGACAGTATTAACCATTGCACTCTCAAAGTCATGGCCAATACATCAACTTGATGTGAAAAATGCTTTCTTGAATGGAAACTTAGCAGAAGATGTTTACATGGAACAACCACAGGGGTTTTTTCCACATCTAAATCAACACATATTTTTCATCTACGAAAAGCAATTTATGGTCTCAAACAAGCTCCACGAGCTTGGTTTCATAGATTCAAACATACCTACAAGGAGAAGGTTTCAAGCAAAGCGTCGCAGATTCTTCCATGTTTATACGCAAAACCCGAGGTACAATGATAGTATTGTTGTTATATGTAGATGATATAATATTGACAGGAGCCAATGAAGCTGCAATTCAAGAGGTTATTCAAAGCCTGAGCAAAGAATTTGCAATGACAGATTTGGGACACTTGCATTACTTCTTGGGAATTGAGGCTAATCGAAGTTCAGATGGTCTTTTACTCACTCAAAGTAAATACTCCATTGATTTATTAAAGTGTACAGGAATGGAGACTTCAAAGCCATGCACAACCCCAATTGCAGTTGGAACAAAGTTATCATCAACAACAGGTTATCCTCTACCTGATCCAACACCATACAGACAATTAGTAGGAGCCTTACAATATTTGACGATCACTAGACCAGATATCTCCTATGCAGTCAATCATGTGTGTCAGTTCATGCAATCTCCCACAGAAGATCATCTACAAGCAGCAAAACGTATTTTACGTTATGTCAAGCACACTATTGGTGCTGGTGTTCTCTTGAAACCAACCCAACTTTCTTTTATAGCTGCTTACACTAATGTAGATTGGGCAGGATGTCCAGACACAAGCCGATCAACTAGTGGGTTTTGCACTTTTCTTGGGGATAATTTGTTATCATGGTCTTCCAGAAACAACCTACAGTATCTAGATCAAGTACGGAAGCTGAGTACAAATCCCTTGCTATCACAGCATCTGAGTTACTATGGCTTTCTTATGTTCTACGTGATTTGCAAGTACAACTTCCAAGAGGAATGGACATTTATTGTGATAATGTGTTTGCAACACAAATGGCTGCAAATCCAGTGCTACATGCTCACACAAAACATATAGAAGTGGACTATCATTTTGTCCGAGACTTGGTTCAGAACAACACCATAAAAGTGCACTTTGTTCGGTCAGATGATCAAATTGCAGATGTGTTTACTAAGGGCTTAACATCACAAGCTTTCTTCAAGCATAGAGACAAACTCTTGCACCTGCCAATGCAGAGTTTGAGGGGGGATGAAAGACCATAACGGATCTGTTATGGTTTGAATTTGATTTTTGAATTCAAGTTTTTGAATTCAATTTTTGAATTCAAGTTTTGAATTTAAGTTTTTAAATTTGAATTCAAGTTTTTTATTTTGAATTCAAATTTGAATATTGTAAACGAATCTTGTACAACAGGCATGTTTATTTATAAATACATAAGACTTACCCATCAAAGGTAAGAAACCTACTTATCAAAAACAGAGTTTTCTTTGCATTCTCCAACGAAGGGGGGGGCGGGGCGGGGGGGGGGGGGGGGGGGGCCCCCCGAGGAGGGGGGGGGGCACACCCCCACCAAGGGGGGGGGGGGGGGGGGGGGGCGGCGCAGCCAGACGGAGTCCCAGATACTTCCATTCCTCGCCCCGGGCGATCCTTTCCGGTATCCTTTCCACTAGAGTCCTAATAGTCTCGGACTACGAACTCATCAACCCTACTGGTTATCCACATATGGTAAACAGGAAGCTCTCATGTCCCCTCACAGATCATTTCACCGGTCTTGAGCGCCCATGAGCCCAAGTCTATATGCAACCCTCCAATAAATGGCCCCCACAATGTGATTCCCGTCCTTTCACGGGTTGGTTATCAGTCTTGAGCGCCCGTGAATCCCCATTGCTGCCATGGGTTGTTCGGTCTCAATACCCTTCCAATTTGGGTCTGATATAACGGGGACATCCTAGCCAAACAATGCTAGACAGCCCTAGGTATGACAATCAATAATTCGGGAAAGCGTCGATGGACAACCCCGGAAACATCCCATACTATTTCCGATAATGTCCAAGGACAGAAGTGTCAAAAGGACACCTCTCAATCCCAAATCATACCTAATCAGATACAATCCCAGATCAGTCATGACATACACAGTCAACAATTCATCATATACAAAAGAGAATATAAAGTCATGATCTAATCATTAACAACATGATAATAACCAATTCATATAAGTATGAATAATGAAAAAGATTACCTAAACAAGTGCTACTTGTAACATCCAGCCCAAACCTAGCCCGAACACCCTATTTATTTTGGGATAAAGAAAGACTTGTTCAATGTTAGACCTTAAAAGTTGGACCTTAATTTCAATATTATTATCTTTGCAAAACCTTAGGAAGCCATGTCAGACCTTTCCCTTAGGGTAGATCTGTAATGTCTGGATCTGTAATGTCTGGCCTTATCCTAACCTTGACCCAGCCCGGGACCTGTTATGTTTGTAGGTCCGAAAACCCGAAGTGGGGGAAAAGATACTTGTGGACCCTTTTGATTGTTGATTTGGTGTCGGAACCCAAGCCCATGAACATTGACGATGATGCCCCTCACTTGATAGCATTGTCAGTGTTAGTTTTTAATCTCCGCACCGAAGAGGGGTGAATTAGTTGATATACCAAATGAACTCTTGTGCTCAATACAAATATATTTCCTGAAACTAGACTTCTTGATGGACTTTTAGGAGAAAACCCCACTCAATTTGAACTATCCCGAAGTTTCGAACTATGTCTGGCAAATCCTGCTTGCGCATCAAAGAAGGTGAGCTTAGTTGGTGGACCTAATGAACTCCCATTCTTAATCCAAAGGTATTTCTGGAAACTAGACTTCTTTATTGACTTGTAGGAGAAAACCTCACTCAATTTGACCTTGTATATCCCTCCAAATCCCTGTTCGAAGTTGTTAAACTATTTTTGGATTTTCTGCTGAAACCTGTTACCTGTTTTGGTCGATCCTTTTGGTCGATGCCATCAACCAAAACCATCGATCAAAGTTACCCAGAATCAAGAAAAAGATACTTTTTGGATATTCCTTCATCTATTTAAGTGAAACCTCGAACCTAGAACGATATTTTACTCATTTCAACACCTGAGAACGTGGGAAGGCTCCTCTTAGGCTCCTCCTTGGCTTGGGTGATGATTTTCTACAATAATCATTGTCTCTTTTCTCCAACTATCATCTTCCAAGGTATGATTCTCTCTCTTTCTCTCTATTCTACTCACTTCCCTTCTTTTTTCTAATGAGACCATGGCCAAGGTGCTGCAACCTTGCAAACACCTTGCCATGAACGTCTCTTCCCATTTATACTTGCTTTTCCTTCATTCTTGCTATGCCTCACTTGCATCTTGATCCTTACATATACATTACCATGATTCCTTGCTTAACAACTTGATTTCTTATACTAAACTGAGATGTGGAGTATGATTAGTCTAATCTCTGGCTTGCAAATGATTGTAATCATGTTCCTAACCTATTCCCCAACTAATTCTCTAGCTTCCTTTTCAATTCCATCAATTTCTCATGAATGCTAGGATTCTTGTCTTTAGAACATAGGACCTCAATTTGGGGGTTTTCATTTGGACCATTGGATTGTGATAATACTTGCTAGGTAGTGTTCTTACATTGTTATTAATCATCCCTCCAAGTTTCGGATCGATCCGAACCCCGGAAGACCCATTTCAGACCAAAATCCACTATTTTGCCCCCGAAGGAAATTTTGGTTGATCCTTTTGGTCGATACCATCGACCAAGACCATCGACCAAACTTGTTGCTGACAGCAAATTTGCTCCGTTTTGATCCGTTTGACATCCGATCTTCCCGACTTCTTCTCTAACTTATTATTGATGTTTGTTTAAGGTCTTAACAATTCTTTTGGACTAATTCTAGGTATTCTCAATTCATCATCAACTCAACCTAAGGTAAGGATGGTTATCTCCATAAACATATAGATCATCAACTTATGATTTATGTTCTTATTTATGAATAGAATCTCTTGATTTCTTTTAATCGTTATAAGATGTGATATATGTGTTAGAACAATAGTATAGAAATCTTTATACTCTTGTCATGTTACGTTACTATTGTTGTTTACTTATGTCTATGATGATTCCTTTCAGTATCATGATTTAACTTGTATTATGAAGATGTATTGGATGGATGAGAAGTGATGAACTTGAATATGTGATTGCCTACGTATAACTTGGGATCGGGGAGTGTCCTATTGACGCTTCTGTCCTTGGGCACCAGAGTGTCCTATCGACTCTTTCCCGGGTTATTGGATGACATACATAGGGCTGTCTAGTTGTTTGGCTAGGATGTCCCTGTCGTATAAGACCCGATTCGGAAGGGCATAGACCGAACGACCCGTGGTAGCAGTGGGGATTTGTGGGCACTCAAGTCCGGAACAAACCCGTGAGAGGTCAAAAATCTCATTGTGGGAGCCATTTATTGGTAGGGTTGCAAATGGATAGACTTGGGCTCACGGGCGCTCAAGACCGGTAACCAACCCGTGAGAGGACGTGAGAGCTTCCCGTTTACTATTTGTGGATGACCAATAGGGTTGATGAGTCCGTAATCCGGGATTACGCTGACTTTAGTGTGAAGGATACCGGAAAGGATCGCCGGGGGCGAGGAATGGACGTATCTGGATCTGAGATGATATGACTGAGTATATGACTTGCACTGGGTGTGAAACCCAGCCCTAACCTTGACCCGGAAACCTTGTTATTTGTAGGTCCGATGACCCGAAGTAAAGTAAGAAGTCAGCTTTGGGCCATCCCAGTAGAGGACTTGGTGTCTGGCTTTGAATCCATGAAGGTTGATGATGAGGTGCTATTTATGGAAACAGAATCCTGATGAAGATCTAATTAGTTGATGGACTTGGAGTGATCTCTATCTTGGTTTGAAGGCATTTCTACCTACTAGGTAAGTCACTTGACTTGTGTGCAAAACCCCTTTAGGTTTGGATTTGATCTGGGCCTTCAATTCCCTGTTTTGGCCTTGTTGTCTCGCATTGGTCGACCGATTGGTCGACCTGGGCAGCCGACCAATCCACTCGACCAATGGGTGCTGTCTTTGGCAATTAGGTTGATTCTTGCTCTATTTAAGCCTAACCTCGAGTCCACTTCGTATTTGCTGCCTCCAAACCCTCTGGAACGAACCAAAGACCTCTGCAAGTCATCTCTCTTGCATCCTTGGAGTTTTCTTGGCGGATCTTCGTCGGAACTCTTCTTTTTGCATCAAAAGGTATGTCTACTCTCTCTTCTTCTCCTACATCTTTGTTTTTCTTTCCTTTTTGAGTTGAGACAGAGAAGAGATGCTGCATCCTCTGTTGCAAACATCTCTCGAACATGTTCTCATGATCATCCTAAGGATTAAAGGCTAGAACAATGATCTTAACCATGATCATTGCAAGCTTTTGAAGGATTCATGATCAAACCATGATTTAATCTCTGTTAATTTCCTAATCTGAATTCTGATCTCTTTGGATCTTCTTTCATTGATCATGTTAGTGGTTAATGGTTGTGTTTTCTTTCTATGATCCATAATCCATAGAATTCTAGTTGTTCTCTTCTACCTTACTATGTGTTCTTCATGATGCATGATAGTACATATATGGTAGGTTTTATTTCCTTAATTAGATTTATGCTTCTAAGCCTTATACCATGAAGACCTATGCATGTTTTCATGTTTTCATTACCGAAAGCAATGATCCATCTTCCTATTGTTCTTGTCCTTGTTTTCTATTTCAAACTTCATCAAGATCCATGTTTGATTTATTTATGGTAACTTTTTGTTTCCTAATTTGGGTCTTGATACCTTGATTTGATTAGTGTTTTGAGGTCCCCTATATGCTAGAATACTACTGATGTAGTCTACCCCTTGATTAGTATCCTCTTGAACCATCAAATTCGGATTTCATATCTCAAAACTCTGATTTTCTAAGTTATCGTCGCATTGGTCGATCGATTGGTCGATTGGACCACTCGACCAATCCACTCGACCAATGAGTACAAGCAACTCCGAATTGGTCTGCTTTCGGATGCTTTGCTATATTTTCTGTTAGGGATCTTTCCTAATATGTGGTATATACTTGTTTAGGACCTTCTTCTCAAGATTGTCAAGATCCTACTTGATTTCTTAGGATTCTTTGCGAGTTATAAAAGGTAAGGATGGTTATTTCCTTAATTACATAGATAGCATGAATCTAGTTTCTATATTTGAATATCATTAATATGTTTCCTAAATTAGATTCTTACAATGATATACTACTGTTGCATAACTTTGATTACAGTAGCATTACTTATTCATATTGAATTGATTCATTATGATTTACTTACCAATGTTATACAAATGTTTGTAAATATTGATTTCTTTCCATATATGGAGTTACCATATATGTGATGATATGAATTGATGCATGTGTATGCTTACGTATGGTTTGGGAAGGAGAGGTGTCCTTTTGACATTTCTGTCCTTGGACTACTACGGGAATATTATGGGATGTTTCCGGAGATGCCCTCTCGGACACCTTCCTAAACCGTTGGATGACATATCTAGGATTGTCTAGTAGTGTTTGGCTAGGATGTCCTGTTATGTCGGACCCTAATCGGAGGGGTATTGAGACCGAACGACCCGTGGTAGCAATGGGGATTCATGGGCGCTCAAGACCGGTAACCAACCCGTGAGAGGACAGGAATCACATTGTGGGGGCCATTTATTGGTAGGGTTGCATATGGTTAGACTTGGGCTCACGGGCGCTTAAGACCGGTAACCAACCCGTGAAAGGACGTGAGAGCTTCCCGTTTACCATATGTGGATGATCAATAGGGTTGGTGAGTCCGTAGTCGGGGACTATGAGGACTCTAGTGTGAAGGATACCGGAAAGGATCGTCGGGGACGAGGAATGGAAGTATCTGGATCCGACTTGATGTAACCAAGTAGAAGACTTGCATTTGGCTAGGTATTACCCCGACATGCGCCAAGACTTATACCAAATGGTTGTGAGAGAGTGTGTTGACTTAACCCCCTAGCCATGGAATGTCCCGAGGGATGCCGGACCCATTACCAACTGATGATGAGTGATTGAGACTTTCCTCCCGTAAGTACGGTGCTATGACTTAAAGCATGTCCGCCAATAGAGACCAAGCATACATAGAGTTAGATTCATTCATTCATTGCTTGTCTCATATCATATTGCATTCATGATTGTTCTGGAATCCCTGCCATTTATGTTATTATGGATTTTTAACCGCTTTACCGAGTTTCTTTGAAACTCATTCCTTTATTGTACAATGTTGTTAGACTATCCTGCAGTGTACCGAGTACTATGACGGTCCCTATGAAGAAGCGCAAGGCGAAGAGGCATATCTCCAGGAAGGTGATTGCGGTTACCACAATTACTCTGAAGATTCCGCGGGTGGTTATGCTCCGTACAATGCTTAGTCCGACCATTGAGTGGAAGCGTCCTTGTGCTATTTATGAGATCTACACCTACAAGGATGTCGTCTACAAAGTGGAGAATAATTTAGTTACCCAATGTACTTGCTACTGGGATTAGCTTTTAGCTAGTTTATTCTTTCGAGCTACTTTTCCGCTGGATGTAAAGTGGGATTTTTGCTTCACTTTACTTATCTGTTGACACTCTGATTATATATTTATTATTCCGTTTCGTTTACGATTCATTCTTTCTTTATTGAATCTATGATTTATCTTCCGCACTCTTGTTATGGTTGTTCATGATTATGTTATTGCTTATGTGGGAGGTTGATCACTCGATACCTGATCTTCGGGCTGTGGATCACACTCTCGGGTATGCCAGATAGGGTACCGGCTGGGAGGGCGTGACACTGGGCTAGGCTTTACTATGACATGCGTCAGTACTTATACCAAATGGTGATGTGAGAGAGCGGTGACCGATCCCCTTACCATGGTTTTTTAGATGACTTTACCGATATTCCCCTGGCATTCCCAAGATATGGAATGGGAGAGTGACAGACAACCCAAAGAAGTATGGTGCTATGACTTAAAGCATGTCTACCTTAGAGACCAGCATTCATAGAGTTAGAACCATACTTGCATCATGTGTTCCATATCATATTGCATCATATTATGGCTTGTATCATATGGTTTATATTTTTATGGAATGACTACCTTGTTGAGTTCTTTTGAACTCACTCCTTTTTGCAACAATTTTTGTTAGACTTTTCTATAGGTACTACCACTGTTGACTGTGGCAGTCAACCCTTTGGAGGCCGAGTTGAAGACTTGTATCATACTGGTGGCGATGAACCAGTTGATAAAGACGAGTAGACCGAGAACGGGACTTGTTTGTAGCAGTTCAGTTTTATATTTGTGTGTTAGTGATGGGATGTCACCTCATTCCCTTTTTAACCTTTTATTTGAATTGTCGGGACTATAGCTTAGTTGTTTCACTTGTTATTTGGTGAATCAGTTGTAACCTTTACTTTTAGTCGTTTCAGCTTCCGCTAATATTATAGGATGGGTTTCCTCCCTCCTTTTCACACTTGATTGTTTATACGAATGAAATCCTTTCCGCACTATGATGTTAATTGTGAATCCTTCTGAGGTACTTTCTCGACTTTTATTATTAAATTATTTGGATACAAGGAATTGTTCTTGCTTTTGATTATATTATTGTGCTAAGTGACTATGATCGTTCCTAAACTTGATCGGCGGGACTGTAATTCACTCCCCGGGTAATCCAGATAGGGTATCCCCTTGGTGGATTTAGGGTGGGATGTGACACTACTGTTCTCACAGTAGTAAATCAGAAGTAAAAGTATACAAACAGTAATTAAACTCATAGTTTCATAAAGATAGAAACCAAAGAGTATGTGATCTATGTAGTTAAGGAAATAACAGTCCTTACCTTCTAACTCGTAAAGGAACTTAGAGAATTAAGTAAGACCTTGACTAAACCTAAGAAGAAAGTCTTAAACAAGTGTATACAATATGTTAGGAAAGATACATAGAAGAAAAGATCACAAATCAATCAAAACAAACCAAGAATGGGGTTGCTGTACCCATTGGTCGACTGATTGGTCTACTGCCCCAGTCGACCAATGAGTCAACCAACAGAGACAGTAGCGTTCAAGAATCAGAATTTTTAGAATATGAATCCGAATTTGGTGGTTCAAAAGGGTACAAAATAAGGGGGAAACTTCAATGAAAGCATCCAAGTCTATAGAGGACATCAAACCATTAATCAATTCAAGTTTCCAGGTTACAACTTAGGAACCAGAAGGTTAACCTAATTAAGTTAACTCATAGATCATGAAGGGAATATAGTATGGATCAAGGATAATGAACTAGAGGATGATAGGTTATGATTCTAGTAAAGAAAACACATTGATTGGCTGTTAACATGGTCAACAACATATATCCAAGAAATTAGGGTTTCACCCTTTTTGGCTCCCGTGAAAAAGGTTGAGATCACAGGAGGGAGGGAATTAATGATTTGCCAATAACAACGAGAAAAACTAAAGAATATTAAATTTAGATCAACCTAAACATTACCCATGAGGTTTCCCTCACATGGGAGGTTACCAAAGGTTCTCCGGATGATCACACAAGGTTAGGGTTTCAAGGATTAGGGTTTCCAGGATTCATCTGGCTAGGGTTAAGATCATGATGATGATCCTAAATCTCAAAGAACATGATGAGATCATGGAATAGATGGTTGCAAGGGTGCATCATCTTCTTCCTGATCTCAACCACGAACAGAATAAAGAAAAGAAAAATTAGAGATAGAGAGGAAAGAGATCATAAACATACCTTTGATGCAGGAGGATGAAGATCACTTGAGTTCTTGCGAGATATCTACCAAAGATGCAAGGGAATTGCTTAGAATAGGGTTCTAACTCGTTCCAGAGGCTTAGGAGGCAGATGAGGTGGAGTATTCCCGAGACTAAACTTAAATAGTGTAGCCACGACCTAAATTTCAAAAACAGAATCAATTGGTCGATTGATTGGTCGATTGGTCCAGTCGACCAATGAGTCGACCAATCAAGACAGCAACTTCAACACAGGGAATTGAAGGCTCAGATCAAGTCCAAACATCAAGGGGTTTTGCACACACCTAAAGTGACATACCTAGTAGGTAGAAATGCCTTCGAACCAATACAGAGAGCACTCCAAGTCCATCAACCAATCCAATCTTCATCAAGGTGCAGTTTCCATAAATGGAACACTGACATCCACACTCAAGGATTCCAATCCAGCCATCAAGTCTTCAATAGAAATGGCCCATAGATGACTTCTTGCCTTACTTCGAGTTGCTGGACCTACAAACAACAAGGTTTCCGGGTCAGGGTTAGGGTTGGGTTTCACAACTAGAGTTTCTAATCAACCCCCCCCCCAACTCCTGCATGTCCCGGACACCCCAAAGTAGAGCAATCCATATTGAGCTTACCACTTGTTTAGGTGCTTTAGAAAGATTTACTTTTACACATAAAGTTGCCCTCGCCATCACCTCTAAGTCAAACTGCCCCAATCCCCATCCACACTGTAGGTTTTGAGCTAGAGCTCCAAAAGTAACTATCACATTCACCCAGTCAGTATCCATTTACTCGAAAATCTGAGGGAGTGATCAACTGTCACAAGATCCGGTTTTAGGTCACATCCATTCCATTCCAAACAATAACATAATCAGAGCAAGAATAAATCAAATGTTTAATATTAAAGAATAAATATCAAAAGTATTCAAAGATCTCAAAATCAAACAAGTGGGAGTGAAGCCAAATCTAATAAAAATAACCCTCAAAGAAAGATGAACTGAAAAGGAATAATTCACACCTCTTAAGGAGTTACATCAAATAAGTGTCTTTAAATAAATGGTAAATATGAAACTCAAAATTTTCAGTCTCTAGGACCTCTCTGTCTTCTGGAGTGTAGGTCTAGTCATGGTATACACAGTACTAACATGCACACGTGTCACCATGCATATCATTACCCCCGTAATCCGGTACATTGTACAAATTGGTCACTGACATCTCGTAATCTTGATTTTCATGGCATTTGGATCTGCAAGAAAATCTAATTTTTCTAAATACAATTCCATGAGGGATGAGTTCTAAAAAACTCAACAAGTAATTCATATAAATATACATATCTTTCAATCATAAAAAAATAATAATAACCATAATATGCTAAGATGGTATAAGTGTCTTACCAAAAAAAAAAAGATGGTATAAGTGTCATGATTATGCAATGTGATGTAATAATGTTCCTATACTCTAACCAATGCAAGTATCTATCTAGGTAGACATGCATTAAGATATAACACTAGCCTCCTCTAGGTAGGTCTCATCATTCTGATCCTTTTTGGATCTCGGGTAGAGGGGTACAATCCTCATTATCAATCTTCGCTAGGGTTTAGGTCACCACTCTTTCACCACACCATTGGCATTAGTACTATTGCGTGTCAGGGAAAAAGCCTAACTCAATGCAAGTCATCACAAGGTACAAATACCTCCCCTCATGCTTCTCGCCTTCTCGATTCAATATCCTCTCAAGTCTCAGGTTGTTGTATCCTATGGCACCAACCAACTCAGACTACGCACTTGTAACCCTATTGGTCATCCACATATAATGGGTGGGAAGCTCTCATGTCCTCTCATGCTTTTCTCCTTCTTGGATGCCTATGAGCCCAAGTCTATTATATGCAACCCTACCAATGAATGACTCCCAAGGAAATGTTGTGTACCCTTATGCTTTTCGCATTCTTGTGTGTCACATCCTCCTAGCCGGTACCCTAACTGGCATACCCAAGAGTGTGATCCACAGCCCCGAAGATCAAGTAATGAGGAAATCATCCTCCCACATATACAATTACATAATCATAAACAGGAAATAATCAGGGTTTAAAATATTATAAGCAAAAGATTAAAGTCAAGAAATGAATAATCAATATAATCAGAGTGCAAAAATGATACTAGATGTAATCACATCAAAAGAAGTAGAGTGAGGTGGAAACTCACTCCACAAAATACAGCGGAACGCAGAATGTAAGTCTAAAAGAAATCACAACTAAAACAAAGGAACTAAGAGAAATATCTAACATCAGAGTTTTCTATTTTATAAATAACGTCTTCAAAATAGTGGACTTCATCAATCCATTTGAGACGTTCCACGTATACGTTGTCTTTAATCGTAGTACGCAGCTTGATCAACTGAGGGATCATCAGAGTAATCTTGATGGTTGCCAACACCTTGCATGTAGTACGCTTCATCGGCTTGCGCTTCATCGTACTGTTCGCCATAGAAATCAGTACCTGTAGAATAGTCTAACAAAAACAATGTACAAAAGGAATGAGTTTCGAAGAAACTCAGTAAGGTAGTTAATCCATAACAACATAAATAACATGGAAGCAAACCATAACAAGATGCAATGCAATATGAAACAAGTAAGGTATGTATGCTGGTCTCTATGGCAGACATGCTTTAAGTCATAGCACCGTACTTCTTTGGGAAGGTCTCAATCACTCATCATCAGTTGGTAATGGGTCCGGCATCCCTCAGGACAAACCATGGCAGGGGGTTAAGTCAACACACTCTCTCACAACCGTTTGGCATAAGTACTGGCGCATGTCAGGGAAAAGCCTAGCCCAATGCAAGTCATCTACTTAGTTACATCAACTCAGGTCCAGATACTTCCATTCCTCGTCCCTGACATTCCCTTCCGGTATCCTTTCCACTAGAGTCCTAATAGTCCCTGACTACGGACTCATCAACCCTATTGGTTATCCACATATGGTAAACGGGAAGCTCTCTTGTCCTCTCACGGGTTGGTTACCGGTCTTAAGCGCCCATGAGCCCAAGTCTAGCCATATGCAACCTTCCAATAAATGGCCTCTTTCGAGAATCCACAATGTGATCCATGTCCTCTCACGGATTGGTTACCGATCTTGAGCGCCCACGAATCCCCATTGCTACCACGGGTCGTTCGGTCTCAATACCCTTCCGAATCGGGTCTGATATAACAGGGGTACAACCTAACCAAACACTGCTAGAAAGCCCTAGGTATGACAACCAATGATTCGGGAAAGTGTCGATGGGCAACCCCGGAAACATCCCATACTATCGGATAATGTCCAAGGACAGAAGTGTCAAAAGGGCACCTCTCAATCCCAAACCATACCTAATCAAACACATTCTCAGATCAGTCATGACATACACAACCAGTAGTTCATCATATAAAAGAGAATGTAAAAGCAAAATCAGATTAAGCAGTAATAAGTAATTCATATAACATGAATAATGAAAAAGATGATATAAACAAGTGCTACTGTTCTCACAGTAGGAGATCAGAATTTAAAGTACAACAACAGTAGGAAATCTCATAATTTCACAAAGTAGAAACTAGAGAACAAGTAATCTATGTAGTTAAGGAAATAATTTTCCTTACCTTCTAATTCGTAAAGGAACTTAGAGAATCAAGTAAGACCTTGACTAAACTTGAGAAAAGAGTCTTAAACAAGTGTATACTATGAGTTAGGAAAGATACATAGAAAGAAAGATCACAATACAATCAAAACAGTCCAAGAATGGGGTTGCTATACCCATTGGTCGACTGATTGGTCTACTGCCCCAGTCGATCAATGAGTCGACCAACAGAGACAGTAGCCTTCAAAAATAAGAATTTTTATAATATGAATCCGAATATGGTGGTTCAAAAGTGTACAAAATAAGGGGGAAACTTTAATGGAAACATCTAAGTCTATAGAGGACAACAAACCATTAAATCAAATCAAGTTTCCAGGCCACAACTCAGGAACCAGAAAGTTAACCTAATTAGGTTAAACATAGATTATGAAGGAAAAATATAATATGATCAGGGTAAGGAATTAAAATTAATAGATTACAATTATAGTAAAGAAAATAAGTGAGAGTCTTCTAACATGATCAAAATAGGGGTTCTTGATTTTACCCAAGAAATTAGGGTTTCACCCTTTTTGGTTCCCATGAAAAAGGTTGAGATCGCAAGAGGGAGGGAATTGATGATAGGCCAATTACAACAAGAAGAATTAAAGAATATTGAATTTAGACCAACCTCCACATTACCCATGAGGTTTCCCTCACATGGGGGTTACCAAAAAGGTTCTCATGATGACCACACAAAGTTAGGGTTTCAAGGGTTAGGGTTTTCAGGATTCAATTGGCAAGGGTTGAGATCATGATGATGATCATGGATCTCAAGGAACATGATGAGATCATGGAATAGATGGTTGCAAGAATGCAGCATCATCTTCCTGATCTCAATAAAGAACAGATCTAAGAAAAGAAAATCAGAGATAGAGAGGAAAGAGATCATACACATACCTTTGATGCAGGAGGATGAGGATTGCTTGAGTTCTTGCAAGATATCAACCAAGGATGCACGGGAAGCGATTAAATTAGGGTACTAACTCGTTCCAGAGGCTTAGGAGGCAGATGAGGCGGAGTATTCCCGAGATTAGACTTAAATAGAGTAGCCACGATTCAAATTTCAAAAACAGAATCAATTGGTCGATTGATTGGTCGACTGGTCCAATCGACCAATCAGAACAGCAACTTCAAAACAGGGAATTGAAGGCTCAGATCAAGTCCAAACATCAAGGGGTTTTGCACACACCTAAAGTGACATACCTAGTAGGTAGAAATGCCTTCGAACTAATATAGAGAGCTCTCCAAATCCATCAACTAATCCAATCTTCATCAGTGTGCAGTTTCCATAGAAGGGACACTGACATCCACACTCAAGGATTCCACTCCAGCCATCAAGTCTTCAATTGAAATGGTCCAAAGCTGACTTCTTGCCTTACTTCGGGTTGCTGGACCTACAAACAACAGGGTTTCAGGGGTCGGGGTTCGGGCTGGGTTTCACATTGTGTACCCTTATGCTTTTTAAAATTTTATACGATTCCCTTAGTTTTCCCAATTTTTTCTCTTCCCACATGTGAAATGTCACTATTTGCACCCCCCCCCAATATTGAGAACACGTTTGTAAGGTAAAATAATAGGTATAAATGTCATTCATAATTAAAAACTAACTCCTCAATCCCTATTTATTCTCCCCTATTTTCTCTCTCTCATCTTTTCTTCCTATTTATTCTCTTATAATTCTATAAACGTGGGTTAAAGTAAATTTTAGAAAAACTAACTCCTCAATCCCTATTTATTCTCCCCTATTTTCTCTCTCTCATCTTTTCTTCCTATTTATTCTCTTATAATTCTATAAACGTGGGTTAAAGTAAATTTTAGAAAGAAAAGAAAAATCTTATTAGATATTCAAAAATCAAAATGTCATTCCTAATTAGAAACTAACTCTTCAATCCTTATTTATTCTCTTCTATCTCCTCTCTCCTCTCTCCTTCCTATTTATTCTCTTCCCTTTCTATAAGCATGGATTAAGAAAATTTGGAAAAAAATCTACTCCACAATTAGGTACTTTTTCTCTTTCTCAATTTATTTATAGTTTATATTTTTCTCTCTTTCTTTCTTTCTTTTTTATTTTATATTCTATGATTCTTTATTTCTTGTGCAATTTTCATTATTTGATTTTGTATTGTGATTCCTATTTATTCTCTTCCCTTTCTATAAGCGTGGGTTAAGAAAATTTGGAAAAAAATCTAATCCACAATTAGGTACTCTTTCTCTTTCTCAATTTATTTATCGTTTATTTTTTTCTCCTTTTTTTGTTATTCTTTCTATTAGATTTTATATTCTGTGTTTCTTTATTTCTTCTACAATTTTCGTTATTTGATTTTATATTGTGAATAAAATGTCTTTATTAGTAGGTAACTAACTACTATTAGTTTGCATCTTACCTAAAAAAAATAAAAAATTCATTTACATTTTTTACCAAAGAAAATTTTGACTTGCATGTAACTTTTTAGGGTTGAAGTTGTGTATATATATATTTTTATATTGTTGCTTTAATTTTACCTATATTTTGTCAAAAAAAAAAAATTCATTATCAATAATTTACCTTTTATTTAAAATACGTGTGGGCCCCACAAAATATATGTGAACCTATTCTTTAATATAATAAAATAATTTTGAGGTGGGACCCCAAATGGGTCTTATAAGGGCCTACATAATATGTGTGACAAAAAAGCATTAGTGCTTCTCCAACGGGAAGGTTATCTGGCTTTTATTCTTCACCCCCCCCCAATATTGCATCCTGGGTCCGCCCCCGACTGCCATGGGTCACTTGGCCTCAATTCCCATGACGATAGGGTCATAACACGTTAAGGGTATTCCTAACCATGCAAATAGACATCCTAGGAATGCATTTTAAGTGACATGTCCATCAAAGGTTCCTTGGGTAATGGTTGTACCACAACCCCATATCAAGTCCATTTTAATTTTGCCTCAAGAATTAAAGTTGCAATTCAGTAGACACATGATTCAGATTTTTGTAAGAATATAAAAGTCTCTAAACAGTAGCATACAACTTAATACACAAGTCCAATAAAATATTAGGAATCAAAGATAAGCATAAATAAGTGAGTTGTACTTCATCAAAAGAAACCCAAAAGTGCTTTATCACGTCCCAATTAATCCTATTAAATGTTTGTTAAAGGTTAGAAACAACCCGAGAAGTACGTCAAAAAAGAAAATGAAAGCCAAAACTGCTGGGTATCGGTCGCATGAATATTAACAGGCATGGGTGGCCTAAGGAGACCCTAACAAATCAACCCAGGGGGGTATGGATCACATGAACAATGTTCGAATGGGTTGGTTGGGGAGACCCCTATCGGGTCGCCTAAACAATACCCCATATCAGTCGCCCGGGGAGACAAATATCGGGAGACCCATGTCCGAGTATGGACAGAATATTCTCCAGTACATTGTAGGTTACAAGATTTGGTTCTAAACTTCTTCCAAAACAAAAAGGAAGTTCTAAAAACTCCTAAGAACAAGATATAACAGTAAAAATCATTCCCAAACTCAAATTAAATCAAAAACCTAATGAAACAAATATAGGTTTTCTCCGAAATATATCTAGAAAGAAAAGGTAGAATAGAGTGATTATGGGATCGCTCTAAAACAAAAACTAAGATAGGGTTTAAGTCTCTTCTAACTAAGGACCTCTCCACAAGGATCCACTAATGGCGAAGAATCAAAAGAAGATAACTAAAAGAAAAAACAATATACTAACCTTAGGATAAATTTAATTTGTGAACGGAAGGCTCTCCGGATGATCTCTGCAATATTCTCCCTATTTGCCATGACTTCTCTGATATTCTATGATGGCTTAGGAGTGAGATGATATGTTTTAAGTCGAAGAAATCATTAAATAGGTGTTTAAATCACTTAAATACAAAAATTACCCCTTTTTACCTATGGGCACCAGGTAGGGGTAGCCCAGGTAGGGTTGCTCGGGAGACCCATACCCCAATCAACCCTGACCCTGGAATTGCTCGAGGAGCAGTTTCTATCACATCCTCCCAGCCGGTACCCTATCTGGCATTCCCGAGAGTGTGATCCACAGCCCGAAGATCAGGTATCGAGTAATCAACCTCCCACATAAACAATAACATAATCATGAACAATCATAATAAAAGTGCAGAAGATAAACCATAGATCCAATAAGGAAAGAATGAATCATAAATAAATCAGAATACTAGATATAATCAGAGTGTCAGACAGATAAGTAAAGTGAGGCAAAAATCCCACTCTACAACCAGCGGAAAAGTAGCTCTAAAAGATAAAAAACTAGACAAAATCTAATCCCAGTAGCAAGTACAATGGGTAACTAAATTGTTCTCCACTTTATAGACAACATCCTTATAAGTGTAGAATCTCATAAATGGCACAAGGACGCTTCCACTCAACGGTCGGACTAAGCATCGTACGGAGCATAACCACTCGCGGAATCTTCAGTGTAATTGTAGTAACCACAATCACCTTCCTGGAGATATGCCTCTTCGCCTTGCGCTTTTTCATAGGAACCGTCATAGTATTCAGTACATGCAGGATAGTCTAACAAACATTGTACAATAAAGGAATGAGCTTCAAAGAAACTCAGTAAGGCAGTTAAATCCATAATATCATAAATGGCAAGATTTCAGAACAAACATTAATGCAATATGATATGAGACAAGCAATGAATGAATGAATCTAACTCTATGTATGCTGGTCTCTATTGGCAGACATGCTTTAAGTCATAGCACCGTACTTCTTTAGGAAGGTCTCAATCACTCATCATCAGTTGGTAATGGGTCTGGCATCCCTCGGGACATTCCATTGCTCGGGGTTAAGTCACCACTCTCTCACATCACCATTGGTCTCAGTACCGGCGCATGTCAGGGTAAAACCTAGCCAAATGCAAGTCTTCTACTTAATTACATCAAGTCAGATCCAGATACGTCCATTCCTCGTCCCTGACGATCCTTTCCGGTATCCTTCACACTAGAGTCCTCATAGTCCCTGACTATGAACTCATCAACCCTATTGATCATCCACATATGGTAAACGGGAAGCTCTCACGTCCTCTCACGGGTTGGTTACCGGTCTTAAGCACCCGTGAGCCCAAGTCTAACCATATGCAACCCTACCAATAAATGGCCCCCACAATGTGATTCCTGTCCTCTCACGGGTTGGTTACCGGTCTTGAGCGCCCATGAATCCCCATTGCTACCACGGGTCGTTCGGTCTCAATACCCCTCCGATTAGGGTCCCACATAACAGGACATCCTAGCCAAACACTACTAGACAGTCCTAGATATGTCATCCAACAGTTTAGGAAGGTGTCCAGAGGGCATCTCCAGAAACATCCCATAATATTCCCGTAGTAGTCCAAGGACAAAAGTGTCAAAAGGACACCTCTCCTTTCCAAACCATACTTAAGCATACACAAGCATCAATTCATATCATCACATATATGGTAACTTCATATATGGAAAGAAATCAATAATTACAATCACTTGTATATAATTGGTAAGTAAATCATACATGAATCAATTTAAGCAATGCTACTGTAATCAAGGTTATGCAACAGTAGTATATCATTGTAAGAATCTAATTTAGGAAACATATCAATGATATTCAAATATAGAAACTAGATTCATGCTATCTATGTAATTAAGGAAATAACCATCCTTACCTTTTATAACTCGCAAAGGAATCCTAAGAAATCAAGTAAGATCTTGGCAATCTTGAGAAGAAGGTCCTAAACAAGTGTATACAACATATTAGGAAAGATCCCTAACAGAAAAGATACCAAAACATCCAACACAGACCAATTCTGGAGTTGCTTTGTACTCATTGGTCGAGTGGATTGGTCGACTGGTCCAGTCGACCAATCAGTCGACCAATGCAAACAGTAGCCTAAAAAAAACAGAGTTTTAAGATAGGAAATCCGTTTTTGGTGGTTCAAAAGGGTACTAATCAAGGGGTAAACTACATCAGTAGTATTCTAACATATAGGGGACCTCAAAACATTAATCCAAACAAGACATCAAGATCCAAATTAGGAAACAAAAAGTTACCATAATTAGATCAACCATGGATCTTGATGAATTCGAAATAGAAATCAAAGACAAGAACAATAGGAGGATGGATCATTGCTTCAGGTAAAGGTATCATGAAAACATACTTAGATCTTCAAGGAAATAGGCTTAAAAGCATAAATCTAAATAAGGAAACAAAACCTACCATATATGTAACTACCATGATTCATGAAGAACACATAGTATGGTAGAAGAGAACAACTAGAGATTGATAGATCATGGATCATGAAAAGAAAACACAGCAATTAACTACTAACATGATCAATATAAAAGATCCAAGGAGATCAGAATTCAAATCAGAAGTTTAACAAGATTAGATCATGGTTTGATCATGATTCCTTCAAAAGCTTGCAATGATCATGGTTAAGATCATTGTTCTAGCCTCAAATCCTTAGGATGATCATGAGAGACAAGTCCAGAGATGTTTGCAACAGAGAATGCAGCATCTCCTCTACTGTCTCAACTCAAAAAGGAAAGAAAATAAGAGATAGAGGAGAAGAAGAGAGTGTAGACATACCTTTTGATGCAAAAGGAAGAGTTTCAACGAAGATCCGTCAAGAAAATCACCAAGGATGCAAGCGAGATGACTTGCAGAGGTCTTTGGTTCGTTCCAAAGAGTTTGGAGGCAGAAAATACGAAGTGGACTCGAGATTGGACTTAAATAGAGCAAGAAAAACCTAATTGCCAAAGACAGCACTCATTGGTCGAGTGGATTGGTCGACTGGTCCAGTCGACCAATCAGTCGACCAATGCTGACAGCAAATCCAAAACAGGGAATTGAAGGCCCAGATCAAATCCAATCCTAAAGGGGTTTTGCACACATGTCAAATGACTTACCTAATAGGTAGAAATGCCTTCAAACCAAGATAGAGAGCACTCCAAGTCCATCAACTAATCCGATCTTCATCAAGATTCAGTTTCCATAAATAGAACTTCATCATCAACTTTCATGGATTCAAAGCCAGACACCAAGTCCTCCACTGGGATGGCCCAAAGCTGACTTCTTACTTTACTTCGGGTCATCGGACCTACAAATAACAAGGTTTCCGGGTCAAGGTTAGGGCTGGGTTTTACATTCTCCCCCCTTAAAGAAATTTCGTCCTCGAAATTGAAAGCGTACCTGTGCTTCCAAAGAGGTAAGGAAACTTCTCCTTCATGTCTTCTTCCTTCTCCCAAGAAGCTTTTTCAGGGGTATGGTTCTTCCACCGAATCTTCACCAAAGGGATGGTGCGATTCCGCAGCTGCTTGTCCTTCCTATCCAAGATTTCGGCCGGTTCTTCATCGTAGGTCAAATCAGCACTAAGTCCGTCAGGTGCTTGCTGCAAAATGTGTTCCGGATTCTCTATGTATTTTCGGAGCATCGAAATATGAAACACATTGTGAACACCAGCAAGAGGTGGAGGTAATGCTAATCGATACGCAACAGGTCCAACCTTTTCCAAAATCTCGAAAGGTCCAATGTAACGAGGGCTAAGCTTTCCCTTAACATTGAATCTCATCACACCCTTCATTGGTGAAACTTTCAGAAATACTTTCTCTCCAACTTGAAATTCCAAATCGGTCCTTCCCTTATCAGCATAAGATTTCTGTCTTGGTCAAGGCGGACTTAATCCTTTCTCTTATCATATCTACCATAGCACTCGTAGCTTCAATCATTTCAGGACCTAAGACTTTTCTTTCACCTATCTCAGTCCAGTACAAAGGTGTCCTACAAGTACTGCCATACAAAGCCTTGAATCGAGCCATGCCTATTGTTGCTTGATAACTGTTGTTATAGGCAAACTCAACCAAAGCTAGGTGTTCATCCCAATTACCACCCATATCCACCACACAAGATCCGAGCATGTCTTTCAATGTCTGAATTGTCCACTCGGATTGTCCATCGGGATCGTGGATGATGAGCTGTACTCAAGTTCAATTGGGTTCCCAAGGCCTTCTGCAAACTATTCCAAAACCTTGAGGTGAACCTAGGATCACGATCCGAAACAATACTCAATGGCACACCATGCAGATGAACCACATTATCCACATAAAGCCTTGCTAGCTTATCCAGAGTATGAGTGATCTTCATAGGAATGAAATGGGCTGATTTGGTCAACCTATCAACAATCACCCACACAGTGTCATTGCCTTTACTTGTCCGAGGCAAGCTAGTCACAAAGTCCATGGAGATATCCTCCCACTTCCAACTAGGAATAGGAAGAGGCTGAAGTAATCCAGATGGAGGTTGTCGAACGGCTTTCACACGTTGGCAAGTCTCACACATGGCAACAAAATCATCAACATCCGCCATCAGACCAATCCACCAAAAATGTTCCTTCAAGTCCTTGTACATCTTGGTGCTTCCCGGGTGTATAGTAAAGACTGACTGGTGTGCTTCCTTCAATATTTCTTTCTTAACTTCATTTGCAGGCACGCACAGTCTTCCTCTAAACAACAAAGCACCATCCATGGATATACCAAAGTCGGGGTCCGACTCAGGATTCGAAGAAATCTTCTCAACTTTGATCAAAAGCTCTTGATCAGATCTGTCACGCCCTCCCAGCCGGTACCCTATCTGGCATACCCGAGAGTGTGATCCACAGCCCGAAGATCAGGTATCGAGTGATCAACCTCCCACATAAGCAATAACATAATCACGAACAACCATAACAAGAGTGCGGAAGATAAATCATAGATTCAATAAAGAAAGAATGAATCATAAACGAAACGGAATAATAGATATATAATCAGAGTGTCAACAGATAAGTAAAGTGAAGCAAAAATCCCACTTTACATCCAGCGGAAAAGTAGCTCGAAAGAATAAACTAGATAAAACTAATCCCAGTAACAAGTACATTGGGTAACTAAATTATTCTCCACTTTGTAGACGACATCCTTGTAGGTGTAGATCTCATAAATAGCACAAGGACGCTTCCACTCAATGGTCGGACTAAGCATTGTACGGAGCATAACCACCCGCGGAATCTTCAGAGTAATTGTGGTAACCGCAATCACCTTCCTGGAGATATGTCTCTTCGCCTTGCGCTTCCTCATAGGGACCGTCATAGTATTCCGTACCTGCAGGATAGTCTAACAACATTGTACAATAAAGGAATGAGTTTCGAAGAAACTCAGTAAGGCAGTTAAAATCCATAACAACATATATGGCAGAATTCCAGAACAAACATAAATGCAAATGATATAAGACAAACAATGAATGAATGAATCTAACTCTATGTATGCTGGTCTCTATTGGCAGACATGCTTTAAGTCATAGCACCGTACTTCTGTAGGAAAGTCTCAATCACTCATCATCAGTTGGCAATGGGTCCGGCATCCCTCGGGACAAACCTTGGCAGGGGGTTAAGTCAACACACTCTCTCACAACCATTTGGTATAAGTATCTTGCGCATGTCGGGGGTAATACCTAGCCAAATGCAAGTCTTCTACTTGGTTACATCAAGTCAGATCCAGATACTTCCATTCCTCGTCCCTGACGATCCTTTCCGGTATCCTTCACACTAGAGTCCTCATAGTCCCTGACTACGGACTCACCAACCCTATTGATCATCCACATATGGTAAACGGGAAGCTCTCACGTCCTCTCACGGGTTGGTTACCGGTCTTAAGCGCCCGTGAGCCCAAGTCTAACCATATGCAACCCTACCAATAAATGGCCCCCACAATGTGATTCCTGTCCCCTCACGGGTTGGTTACCGGTCTTGAGCGCCCATGAATCCCCATTGCTACCACGGGTCGTTCGGTCTCAATACCCCTCCGATTAGGGTCTGACATAACAGGACATCCTAGCCAAACACTACTAGACAATCCTAGATATGTCATCCAACAGTTTAGGAAGGTGTCCAGAGGGCATCTCCGGAAACATCCCATAATATTCCCGTAGTAGTCCAAGGACAGAAATGTCAAAAGGACACCTCTCCTTCCCAAACCATACGTAAGCATACACATGCATCAATTCATGTCATCACATATATGGTAACTCCATATATGGAAAGAAATCAATATTCACAATCATTTGTATAACATTGATAAGTAAATCATACATGAATCAATTCAATATGAATAAGTAATGCTACTGTAATCAAAGTTATGCAACAGTAGTATATCATTGCAAGAATCTAATTCAGGAAACATATTAAAGATATTCAAATATAGAAACTAGATTCATGCTATCTATGTAATTAAGGAAATAACCATCCTTACCTTTTATAACTCGCAAAGAATCCTAAGAAATCAAGTAAGATCTTGGCAAACTTGAGAAGAAGGTCCTAAACAAGTATATACACATATTAGGAAAGATCCCTAACAGAAAATATAGCAAAGCATCCGAAAGCAGACCAATTCCGGAGTTGCTTTGTACTCATTGGTCGAGT
Organism: Hakea prostrata; assembly: GCF_041222555.1. Lineage (NCBI taxonomy): Eukaryota > Viridiplantae > Streptophyta > Magnoliopsida > Proteales > Proteaceae > Hakea > Hakea prostrata. The sequence goes on from NW_028291325.1 coordinate 41,371, forward strand.
GGATTGGTCGAGTGGTCCGATCGACCAATCAGTCGACCAATGCAGACAGTAGCTTATAAAATCAGAGTTTTGAGATATGAAATCCGAATTTGATGGTTCAAGAGGGTACTAATCAAGGGGTAGACTACATCAGTAGTATTCTAGCATATAGGGGACCTCAAAACACTAATCAAATCAAGGTATCAAGATCCAAATTAGGAAACAAAAAGTTACCATAAATAAATCAAACATGGATCTTGATGAAGTTTGAAATAGAAAACAAGGACAAGAACAATAGGAAGATGGATCATTGCTTTTGGTAATGAAAACATGAAAACATGCATAGGTCTTCATGGTATAAGGCTTAGAAGCATAAATCTAAATAAGGAAATAAAACCTACCATATATGTACTATCATGCATCATGAAGAACACATAGTAAGGTAGAAGAGAATAACTAGAATTCTATGGATTATGGATCAAAGCAAGAAAACACAACCATTAACCACTAACATGATCAATGAAAGAAGATCCAAAGAGATCAGAATTCAGATTAGGAAATTAACAGAGATTAAATCATGGTTTGATCATGAATCCTTCAAAAGCTTGCAATGATCATGGTTAAGATCATTGTTCTAGCCTTAATTCCTTAGGATGATCATGAGAACATGTTCAGAGATGTTTGCAACAGAGGATGCAGCATCTCTTCTACTGTCTCAACTCAAAAAGGAAAGAAAAACAAAGATGTAGGAGAAGAAGAGAGAGTAGACATACCTTTTGATGCAAAAAGAAGAGTTCCGACGAAGATCCGCCAAGAAAACTCCAAGGATGCAAGAGAGATGACTTGCGAGAGGTCTTTGGTTCGTTCAGAGGGTTTGGAGGCAGCAAATACGAAGTGGACTCGAGGTTAGGCTTAAATAGAGCAAGAATCAACCTAATTGCCAAAGACAGCACCCATTGGTCGAGTGGATTGGTCGATCGGCCCGGTCGACCAATCAGTCGACCAATGCAGAACAAGGCCAAAACAGGGAATTGAAGGCCCGGATCAAATCCAAACCTAAAGGGGTTTTGCACACAAGTCAAGTGACTTACCTAGTAGGTAGAAATGCCTTCAAACCAAGATAGAGAGCACTCCAAGTCCATCAACTAATTAGATCTTCATCAGGATTCTGTTTCCATAAATAGCACCTCATCATCAACCTTCATGGATTCAAAGCCAGACACCAAGTCCTCTACTGGGATGGCCCAAAGCTGACTTCTTACTTTACTTCGGGTCATCGGACCTACAAATAACAAGGTTTCCGGGTCAAGGTTAGGGCTGGGTTTCACATTCTCCCCCCTTAAAGAAATTTCGTCCCCGAAATTGAAAGCGTACACCGTGCTTCCAAAGAGGTAAGGAAACTTCTCCTTCATGTCTTCTTCCTTCTCCCAAGAAGCTTCTTCAGGGGTATGGTTCTTCCACCGAATCTTCACCAAAGGAATGGCGCGATTCCGCAGCTGCTTGTCCTTCCTATCCAGGATTTCGGCCGGTTCTTCATCATAGGTCAAATCAGCACTAAGTCCTTCGGAGTGCTTGCTGCAAAATGTGTTCCGGATTCTCTATGTATTTTCGGAGCATCGAAATATGGAACACATTGTGCACACCAGCAAGAGACGGAGGTAATGCTAATCGATACGCAACAGGTCCAACCTTTTCCAAAATCTCGAAAGGTCCAATGTAACGAGGGCTAAGCTTTCCCTTAACATTGAATCTCATCACACCCTTCATTGGTGAGACCTTCGGAAAGACTTTCTCTCCAACTTGAAATTCCAAATCGGTCCTTCTCTTATCAAGCATAAGATTTTCTGTCTCGATCTGGCAGACTTAATCCTTTCTCTTATCATATCTACCATAGCACTTGTAGCTTCAATCATCTCGGGACCTAAGACTTTTCTTTCACCTGTCTCAGTCCAAGTACAAAGGTGTCCTACAAGTACTACCATACAAAGCCTTGAATGGAGCCATGCCTATTGTTGCTTGATAACCGTTGTTATAGGCAAACTCAACCAAAGCTAGGTGTTCATCCCAATTACCACCCATATCCACCACGCAAGATCTGAGCATGTCTTCCAATGTCTGTATTGTCCGCTCAGATTGTCCATCAGACTGTGGATGATGAGCTGTACTCAAGTTCAATTGGGTTCCCAAGGCCTTCTGCAAACTGTTCCAAAACCTTGAGGTGAACCTAGGATCACGATCCGAGACAATACTCATTGGCACACCATGCGGACGAACCACATTATCCACATAAAGCCCGGCTAGCTTATCCGAGTATGAGTGATCTTCATAGGAATGAAATGGGCTGATTTGGTCAACCTATCAACAATCACCCACACAAGTGTCATTGCCTTTACTTGTCCGAGGCAAGCTAGTCACAAAGTCCATGGAAATATCTTCCCACTTCCAACTAGGAATAGGAAGGGGTTGAAGTAATCCAGATGGAGGTTGTCGAACGGCTTTCACACGTTGGCAAGTCTCACACTTGGCAACAAAATCGTCAACATCCGCCTTTAGACCAATCCACCAAAAATGTTCCTTCAAGTCCTTGTACATCTTGGTGCTTCCGGGTGTACAAAGAAAGACCGACTGGTGTGCTTCCTTCAATATTTCATTCTTAACTTCATCGTTTGCAGGCACACACAGTCTTCCTCTAAACAACAAAGCACCATCCATGGATATACCAAAGTCGGGGTCCGACTCGGGATTCGAAGAAATCTTCTCAACTTTGGTCAAAAACTCTTGATCGAACTCTGCAGAGCAACAATCTTATCTCTAAGACCAGATCTTGCCGTCATGGCGAAAGAATAAAATCAGAATTCTCGAGAACGATTTCCAAATCAAAACTCTCAATAGAAGACCACAATGGTAAACTCAAAGCATTCAAATCCAAAGTCTTCTTCTGGTTCTTCCTACTAAGAGCATCAGCTACAACATTTGCTTTCCCAGGATGATACTTGAATATCACAATCATAATCGGAGACGAGTTCCAACCATCTCCTTTGTCTCATGTTCAACTCCTTTTGGGTAAAGAAATACTTCAAACTCTTATGATCCGTGAAAATGGCAATCTTCTCACCGTAAAGATAATGTCTCCAAATCTTCAAAGCAAAGACAACGGCGGCAAGTTCTAGATCGTGAGTGGGGTAATTCCGCTCATAATCCTTCAATTGCCGAGAAGCATAGGCTACGACCTTGCCATGTTGCATCAGTACACAACCCAAACCAATCTTTGACGCATCGGTATAAACTGTCATACCACCGGAACTATCGGTATAGTCAAAACCGGGGCACTTGTCAATCTATCCTTCAACTCTTGAAAATTCTTCTCACGGGCGTCGGACCAAACAAACTTCTCTTCTTTCCTGGTCAACTTAGTCATAGGAGCAGCCAACCGAGAAAAGTTCTCAATAAACCTTCGGTAGTAACCCGCCAATCCAAGAAAACTTCTTATTTCCGTTATCGACTTCGGTCTCTCCCAATCAGCCACAGCTTGGACCTTTTCGGGATCGACACGAATACCTTCGGCTGAAACTACATGACCAAGGAAAACTACTCTCTTAAACCAGAAATCACACTTGCTAAACTTAGCAAACAACTTCTTTTCTCGCAACCTTTGCAAAGTGAAACTTAGATGACTCGCATGCTCTTCTTCGCTCTTCGAATAGATCAAGATGTCATCAATGAAAACAATCACAAACTTATCAAGCACATCATGAAATACTCGGTTCATGAGGTCCATGAACACCGCAGGAGCATTGGTCAATCCGAAAGGCATGACTCTAAACTCGTAGTGACCATACCGCGTTCGGAAAGCTGTCTTGAAGATATCACTAGACTTCACTTTCAATTGGTGATATCCGGACCTTAAGTCAATCTTCGAGAACACAACTGCACCCTTCAACCGATCGAAGAGATCATCGATTCGGGCAGCGGATATCTATTCTTGATAGTCAACTTATTCAACTCACGGTAGTCGATGCACAAGCGCATACTACCGTCTTTCTTCTTGACGAACAAGACCGGAGCTCCCCAAGGTGAAACTCCCTTCTCTTCTTTAACTTTTCCCACCTAGTGTGTCACCTTGGTTTCCAAATCAGAAGCAAGATATCCAAGAACATCATCAACAACTTGCTTCCACTCTTTACTTAAAATCATCAAAAATCCACTTGACCAAATGATTGGAAATCTTAAATCATGCTCAAATATATCCATATAGTCATCAAACAATATTCCATAAGGCAAAAATCACATTTTCCAAAAATTCAACAGCAAATGAGGTCACTGTGACCATTGGTCGAGTGGTTGGTCGAGTGACCCGATCGACCAATCGATCGACCAATGAAGACAGAATCTGAAAATTCGCATTATAAGCCTCATTTTCACATTCCAACCTCATTCTAACTTCTTCCAAAGGTGAGAGAACTCTAGGGAAAATATCCAAGTGTTCCCACAAGTGTTCTTGAGGTGATTTAGTGCTTCAACAACAACACCACAACACACCATCTTCAAAAACAAGGTAAATCTCTCATTCTTTCTTCCATTTTCATCTTCTCATGCTTGCATTTCAATAAAACCATGCTTTACTTGTATCCAATGCTAGAAATCATGCTTAGGAATGCTTAGAAACATATTCCCTAGGTTTTAAACACAATGCCATGCATAGACAACAAGTTTTAACACATTTGGTGCTCATCTCGCAAAGTTTTATACCGAAATCGATATCTTTAGAAAAATTTCGTTTTCTCTCAAACCGCTTGAAATTTTCGCACGAGATCAAATGCTACATGCTCAAGATGACATTGTAGATAGGTCCATACAATTTGATTTAACCAATTTCAACATTTCAAAAATCCAATTTTGACCTAAATTGCAAAATCCCCAAATTTCTTCTTGCTGAATTTTTCGCTTAAATCCAAGTTTTCGATCGATTTTCATCAAAACAACTTCATAGTCATGAAATTCCAAGTATTGTGCACATGCTAGTATGTTCAAATCAAATTTCCCCCAAATTTGAAATTTTCCGAAAAATTACGAAAATACCCTTTTGGCTAAAATCTTGAAATAGCACTAATTGGAATTGTCTCTTGTCTCTTTCACAGATACATCATGCAGAGGGGAGGACGAGGAGGAGGTAGAGGTCGCATCGTAGGTGCTCTCGGGGGCAGGGGTCGGGTTCCTTTCGAGCCCGAGAGAGGAGGTTAGGAGACCGGACCTATTTGACACACCTCGGGCCGAGTTTCGTACGAGGCCTACTTCAGCCTATTGTAACATCGAGATGGGGCGTCTACTTCACTTACGCCAGCTCGTAGCCTTCAGGATCCGGCAGAGGTTCGACACCTTACGGTGGACTCACCTCTTCACCGAGGATTTGCCGGTATACCCGGAGCTAGTGAGGTTGTTCTTCAGCAACCTTACTTACACAGCAGGAGGCTCGGGGCCGGGGACATCCACTCGGACTTGTCCTCGGGAGCGGGGTCCACCCGGACTCGGATTCGCTTCTCTACCCGGACATCTGGCCGAGATCTTGCAGGTCCCTTACTACCCACAGCGGTGTGTGTGGATACCTGCCGGAGCAGGACCGGACAGCCATCCGATGCCGTACGAGCTTCGCGAGATATGCTCTACGCTATGGGATAGCCGCCGATGCTTCACACCGTGGACTAGCGGACGGATGACGGGTTCTGCACGTATTATCGGTCGCATAGTCGGCCGGAACATCATGCCGAAAGCCGGACATCACCATCGGGTCACGGTGATGGAGGCCTTGGTCATTTACCGCATCTACATGGGCTTCGAGATCGATCTCTCCTACATCATTCAGCAGGTCATGCTTGGACTTAGTTCTGCGGCCTAGCATGCGGAACCTTTGCTATGGGAGGCTTCGACTTTGATCTTCGGGCATTTCGGGGTGAGTTTCGAGGATACTCCGATGGACACTAGATCACGGGGATACCCCATTGGGACTCGGACCATTCGACGGATGAGACTACATCGGTTAGAGAGATCTCCTAGTCCAGAGGGTGAGGATGATGATGAATCGGAGGATGAGGATGAGGGATCCGAGGATGGAGGAGAGGATATCGGTCCCGATAGTGATGATCAGGCCGGAGATGATACAGATATGCGCGAGGCTGAGCTCCGTGCATCACGAGTTTCCTTCATCACATTTCGAGGCGGGTGGCCCTTCACATGCGGCTCCGGGAGACTTCGGATCTTGGTGCACAGATGAGATCGATGACTTCCATGCTAGAGAGGATGGAGGTCGGACAGAGCAGATGTACGAGAGGATGGAGTCTCGACGGAGGACGAGATAGAGCATCGGGTGACTCAGCTAGCGAGAGGAGTTCGGAGCATATAGAGATCGAGTAGATCACCTAGATAGACCGTACCTTAGGATTTTCCATTTATGCTTTTCAGATGTAATCATTGTAAAAACTTTTGAAATTAATGAAGTTCATTTTGTTTCTCTTTATTTATTGTGTGTTATGCACTTTTCTTTTCCTTGCATTAGTGTCATTTGTTCAAGTATAATTATGGTATGTTATTCGGAAATGTTTCGTTATGCCTCAAAGTTCAAGTTTCTAATTCAGGTGTTCTATTGTTCACTTCTAAGAGTAGAAGAGTCACTTCGGATCAATGACTCGGGAATGTTCAGTTGTTGCCTTTTGTGGTTAGGATCTCCTCGAACCTTGAGCTCGATACCAATCATCACGCCCTCCCAGCCGGTACCCTATCTCCGGCATACCCGAGAGTGTGATCCACAGCCCGAAGATCGGTATCGAGTGATCAACCTCCCACATAAGCAATAACATAATCACGAACAACCATAACAAGAGTGCGGAAGATAAATCATAGATTCAATAAAGAAAGAATGAATCATAAACGAAACGGAATAATAGATATATAATCAGAGTGTCAACAGATAAGTAAAGTGAAGCAAAAATCCCACTTTACATCCAGCGGAAAAGTAGCTCGAAAGAATAAACTAGATAAAACTAATCCCAAGTAACAAGTACATTGGGTAACTAAATTATTCTCCACTTTGTAGACGACATCCTTGTAGGTGTAGATCTCATAAATAGCACAAGGACGCTTCCACTCAATGGTCGGACTAAGCATTGTACGGAGCATAACCACCCGCGGAATCTTCGAGTAATTGTGGTAACCGCAATCACCTTCCCGGAGATATGTCTCTTCGCCTTGCGCTTCCTCATAGGGACCGTCATAGTATTCCGTACTGCAGGATAGTCTAACAACATTGTACAATAAAGGAATGAGTTTCGAAGAAACTCAGTAAGGCAGTTAAAATCCATAACAACATATATGGCAGAATTCCAGAACAAACACAAATGCAAATGATATAAGACAAACAATGAATGAATGAATCTAACTCTATGTATGCTGGTCTCTATTGGCAGACATGCTTTAAGTCATAGCACCGTACTTCTGTAGGAAAGTCTCAATCACTCATCATCAGTTGGCAATGGGTCCGGCATCCCTCGGGACAAACCTTGGCAGGGGGTTAAGTCAACACACTCTCTCACAACCATTTGGTATAAGTCTTGGCGCATGTCGGGGTAATACCTAGCCAAATGCAAGTCTTCTACTTGGTTACATCAAGTCAGATCCAGATACTTCCATTCCTCGTCCCTGACGATCCTTTCCGGTATCCTTCACACTAGAGTCCTCATAGTCCCTGACTACGGACTCACCAACCCTATTGATCATCCACATATGGTAAACGGGAAGCTCTCACGTCCTCTCACGGGTTGGTTACCGGTCTTAAGCGCCCGTGAGCCCAAGTCTAACCATATGCAACCCTACCAATAAATGGCCCCCACAATGTGATTCCCTGTCCCCTCACGGGTTGGTTACCGGTCTTGAGCGCCCATGAATCCCCATTGCTACCACGGGTCGTTCGGTCTCAATACCCCTCCGATTAGGGTCTGACATAACAGGACATCCTAGCCAAACACTACTAGACAATCCTAGATATGTCATCCAACAGTTTAGGAAGGTGTCCAGAGGGCATCTCCGGAAACATCCCATAATATTCCCGTAGTAGTCCAAGGACAGAAATGTCAAAAGGACACCTCTCCTTCCCAAACCATACGTAAGCATACACATGCATCAATTCATGTCATCACATATATGGTAACTCCATATATGGAAAGAAATCAATATTCACAATCATTTGTATAACATTGATAAGTAAATCATACATGAATCAATTCAATATGAATAAGTAATGCTACTGTAATCAAAGTTATGCAACAGTAGTATATCATTGCAAGAATCTAATTCAGGAAACATATTAAAGATATTCAAATATAGAAACTAGATTCATGCTATCTATGTAATTAAGGAAATAACCATCCTTACCTTTTATAACTCGCAAAGAATCCTAAGAAATCAAGTAAGATCTTGGCAAACTTGAGAAGAAGGTCCTAAACAAGTATATACACATATTAGGAAAGATCCCTAACAGAAAATATAGCAAAGCATCCGAAACAGACCAATTCTGGAGTTGCTGTACTCATTGGTCGAGTGGATTGGTCGAGTGGTCCAGTCGACCAATCAGTCGACCAATGCAGACAGTAGCTTATAAAATCAGAGTTTTGAGATATGAAATCCGAATTTGATGGTTCAAGAGGGTACTAATCAAGGGGTAGACTACATCGGTAGTATTCTAGCATATAGGGGACCTCAAAACACTAATCAAATCAAGGTATCAAGATCCAAATTAGGAAACAAAAAGTTACCATAAATAAATCAAACATGGATCTTGATGAAGTTTGAAATAGAAAACAAGGACAAGAACAATAGGAAGATGGATCATTGCTTTCGGTAATGAAAACATGAAAACATGCATAGGTCTTCATGGTATAAGGCTTAGAAGCATAAATCTAAATAAGGAAATAAAACCTACCATATATGTACTATCATGCATCATGAAGAACACATAGTAAGGTAGAAGAGAATAACTAGAATTCTATGGATTATGGATCAAAGCAAGAAAACACAACCATTAACCACTAACATGATCAATGAAAGAAGATCCAAAGAGATCAGAATTCAGATTAGGAAATTAACAGAGATTAAATCATGGTTTGATCATGAATCCTTCAAAAGCTTGCAATGATCATGGTTAAGATCATTGTTCTAGCCTTAATTCCTTAGGATGATCATGAGAACATGTTCAGAGATGTTTGCAACAGAGGATGCAGCATCTCTTCTACTGTCTCAACTCAAAAAGGAAAGAAAAACAAAGATGTAGGAGAAGAAGAGAGAGTAGACATACCTTTTGATGCAAAAAGAAGAGTTCCGACGAAGATCCGCCAAGAAAACTCCAAGGATGCAAGAGAGATGACTTGCAGAGGTCTTTGGTTCGTTCCAGAGGGTTTGGAGGCAGCAAATACGAAGTGGACTCGAGGTTAGGCTTAAATAGAGCAAGAATCAACCTAATTGCCAAAGACAAGACCCATTGGTCGAGTGGATTGGTCGACTGGCCCGATCGACCAATCGGTCGACCAATGCAGACAGCAAGGCCAAAACAGGGAATTGAAGGCCCAGATCAAATCCAAACCTAAAGGGGTTTTGCACACAAGTCAAGTGACTTACCTAGTAGGTAGAAATGCCTTCAAACCAAGATAGAGAGCACTCCAAGTCCATCAACTAATTAGATCTTCATCAGGATTCTGTTTCCATAAATAGCACCTCATCATCAACCTTCATGGATTCAAAGCCAGACACCAAGTCCTCTACTGGGATGGCCCAAAGCTGACTTCTTACTTTACTTCGGGTCATCGGACCTACAAATAACAAGGTTTCCGGGTCAAGGTTAGGGCTGGGTTTCACAAGATCTCTGCAGAGCAACAATCTTATCTCTAAGACCAGATCTTGCCGTCATGGCAGAAAGAATAAAATCAGAATTCTCAGGGACGATTTCCAAATCAAAACTCTCAATAGAAGACCACAATGGTAAACTCAAAGCATTCAAAACCAAAGTCTTCTTCTGGTTCTTCCTACTAAGAGCATCAGCAACAACGTTTGCTTTCCCAGGGTGATACTGAATATCACAATCATAATCGGAGACTAGTTCCAACCATCTCCTTTGTCTCATGTTCAACTCCTTTTGGGTAAAGAAGTATTTCAAACTCTTATGATCCGTGAAAATGGCAATCTTCTCACCGTAGAGGTAATGTCTCCAAATCTTCAAAGCAAAGACAACGGCGGCAAGTTCTAGATCGTGAGTGGGGTAATTCCGCTCATAATCTTTCAATTGCCGAGAAGCATAGGCTACGACCTTGCCATGTTGCATCAGTACGCAACCCAATCCAATCTTTGACGCATCGGTATAAACTGTCATACCACCGGAACTATCAGGTATAGTCAAAACCGGGGCACTTGTCAATCTATCTTTCAACTCTTGGAAATTCTTCTCACAGCGCGTCAGACCAAACAAACTTCTCTTCTTTCCTGGTCAACTTAGTCATAGGAGCAGCCAACCGAGAAAAATTCTCAATAAACCTTCTGTAGTAGCCCGCCAATCCAAGAAAACTTCTTATTTCCGTTACCGACTTCGGTCTTTCCCAATCAGCCACAGCTTGAACCTTTTTAGGATCGACACGAATACCTTCGGCTGAAACCACATGACCAAGGAATACCACTCTCTTAAGCCAGAAATCACACTTGCTAAACTTAGCGAACAACTTCTTTTCTCGCAACCTTTACAAAGTGAAACTTAGATGACTCGCATGCTCTTCTTCGCTCTTCGAATAGATCAAGATGTCATCAATGAAAACAATCACAAACTTATCAAGCACATCGTGAAATACTCGGTTCATGAGGTCCATGAACACCGCAGGAGCATTGGTCAATCCGAAGGGCATGACTCTAAACTCGTAGTGACCATACCGCGTTCGGAAAGCTGTCTTGAAGATATCACTAGACTTCACTTTCAATTGGTGATATCCGGACCTTAAGTCAATCTTTGAGAACACAACTGCACCCTTCAACCGATCGAAGAGATCATCAATTACGGGCAGCGGGTATCTATTCTTGATAGTCAACTTATTCAACTCACGGTAGTCGATGCACAAGCGCATACTACCATCTTTCTTCTTGACAAACAAGACCGGAGCTCCCCAAGGTGACACACTAGGCTGTACGAAACCTCTATCAATGAGCTCATTCAACTGATTTTGCAACTCTTTCAACTCAGTAGGAGCCATCCTATACGGAGCTTTAGATACCGGAGCGGCACCAGGGACAAGATCAATAGAAAACTCGACATCCCTGTCTGGAGGCACTCCCGATAGATCATCAGGGAAGACATCAACAAAGTCATAGACAACCCTGACTTCATCGACTCTTTTCTCCACTTTACCCTTGCCTTCAGATGAAGCATCATCCACTAGGGCATAGACTTGCATCAGTGCGGACAGCACCTTCTTACAAACCCTTCTCTTTTCACCCTGAAATTCAAAGACCGGACTTCCACAAATATGGAACTGAATCTTCTTTGAGGAACAAAGGAACACAGCTTTGTGGGCTGTCAACCAATCAATTCCCAAAATAACATCGAAGTCCTTCATGTCAAGAATTACAAAATTGGCTTCCAAGTTCTTCTCACCAATCAACACAGGACATTTAGATAACCCCTTATCTAGTTTCACAACAGGACCAATAGGTGTACTAATCAATAAACAACTAGACAACTTCTCGGGGATTAGGTTAGTCTTCTTGATGAATGCGAGATGACATGAACGAATGAGATGCACCCGTATCAAATAAGACAAATGCGGAAATAGAAGCAACTAACAATGTACCTGTAATCACTTCATGGCTTGGATCCTGCTCAAGACTTGGAAATACTGAAAACTCTACCGGAGGGAGGAGCAGGAGCACTCTTCACCACCGGGGCAGGCTGTTTGGGCAGGCCGCTTCGGGACGAGCACGAGCGAAATGACCAGCTTGCTTGCGGTAGAAGCAAACAGGATTGCTTGGATCCAACAGGGGGTGGCTGCAACAGAGGGCTTCGAACAAAAGGCCTTGCACTTGCACTTGCACTTGCACTTGCTGGTGGTCGGTTTCCGCTATACTGTCTAAACTGGCCGGGCTGCTGAAAATCCGTGTTCTGACCTACACTCTTCGCCTGAAGGGTAGGACTGGGGTAGGGTGTAGGTCTCACAAAACGACGGTCATTACGATCCACCAACCCAGAATTCCTTGACTGCCAGGGCTTTTGCACACGAGCACTTTCCTTCTCTCGTTTCTTCCAACTTCTTCGAGTTCTGCACCACTTGAGCATAGCTCACTATAGGCTGGACTCGTGAGGTAAGCTTTAATGGCAGGGCGCAGTCCTTTGAAGAACTTCTTTGCTTTGACGAGGTCATCCTTCAGAGAATCTGGAGCAAAGAAATGAAGCTCCTCGAACTTCTGTTGGTACTCCAATACAGACAGAGATCCTTGAGTAAGAACCATGAACTCAGCTTCCTTCGCATCTTTCACTGCCTCGGGAAAGTAATTCATACAAAAAGCCTCTTTAAACAACTCCCAAGTTACAACTCCTGCATGCAAACCTTCCAAGACAAGGCCGAGTGGAGATCCACCATGCATCGGCTTCTTGTTGTAACTTCGTTCAAAAACAGAATCTTCTCGAGCTTCCGAGCATTGCGGATGTCGGAAAGCCTTCTCCAACTCACGAAGCCACTTGTTAGGGAACAAGGGGTCCTTGGTAACTCCGGTGAAAGTGGGTACTTGCATCTTCGTAAAACTCTCCATCGGGCTAGTATGAGGAGTTCCAGCTAAACCTCCCGCATTCAGGACTGCGGCATGAGGATTCACATTAGCACCAGCTCGGGTCTCATTATGCAGAGTCATGAACCCACCAACATTTGGTTGAACTGAGATGCTTGCTGCTGCATCATATTGCCCATAATATTGGCAATATCTCGGAAACTTCCAACATTCGGGGCACTAGGTATCTCATGGGTACCCTGATCAACATTAGGTATCTCACCACCTCCATGAGGTATTTCACCACCTCCCTGAGGTATTTCACCACCGCCTTGACCACTGGGTTCACCACGCCCACTTCTCAGAGTAACCATTCTGCAAAACCGAGAACATCAAAATACCGAATTTCGAAGTTTCAACATAAACCACAAGTCCAAATGATTTAAAAACTTAAATCATGCTTAAATATATCCATATAGTCATCAAACAATAATCCATAAGGCAAAAATCACATTTTCCAAAAATTCAACAGCAAATGAGGTCTCTGTGACCATTGGTCGAGTGATTGGTCGATCGACCCGGTCGACCAATGAGTCGACCAATGCAGACAGAATGCGAAAATTCGCATTATAAGCCTCATTTCCACATTCCAACCTCATTCTAACTTCTTCCAAAGGTGAGAGAGCTCTAGGGAAAGTCTCCAAAGGTTCTCACAAGTGTTCTTGAGGTGATTTGGTGCTTCAACAACAACACAACAACCCACAATCATCACAAACAAGGTAAATCTCACATTCTTTCTTCCATTTTCATCTTCTCATGCTTGCATTTCAAACAAAACCATGCTTTGCTTGTATCCAATGCTAGAAATCATGCTTAGGAATGCTTAGAAACATATTCCCTAGGTTTTAAACACAATGCCATGCATAGACAACAAGTTTTAACATATTGGTGTTCATCTCGCAACGTTTTCATACCGAAATCGTTATCTTTAGAAAAATCTTGTTTTCTCTCAAACCGCTTGAAATTTTCGCACGAGATCAAATGCTACATGCTCAAGATGACATTGTAGATAGGTCCATACAATTTGATTTAACCAATTTCAACTTTTCAAAAATCCAATTTTGACCTAAATTGCAAAATCCCCAAATTTCCTTCTTGCTGAATTTTTCGCTTTAATCCAAGTTTTCGATCGATTTTCATCAAACAAACTTCATAGACATGAAATTCCAAGTATTGCGCACATGCTAGTATGTTCAAATCAAATTTCCCCCAAATTTGAAATTTTCCGAAAAATTACGAAAATACCCTTTTGGCTCAAAACTTAAGGTAGCACTAACTGGAATTGTCTCTTGTCTCTTTCACAGATACCCACCATGCAGAGGGGAGGGCGAGGACGATGTAGAGGTCGTGGTCGCATTGTAGGTGCTCTTAGGGGCAGAGGTCGGGTTCCTTCGAGCCTAGACGGGAGGTTAGGAGACCGGACATGTTTGACACACCTCGGGCCGAGTTCCTGTACGAGGCCTACTTCGATTCATTGCAATATCGAGATGGGACGTCTACTTCACTTACGCCAGCTCGGAGCCTTTAGGATTCGGCAGAGATTCGACACATTGCGGTGGACTCATCTCTTCACCGAGGATCTGCCGGTATACTCGGAACTAGTGAGGTTGTTCTTCAAAGCAACCTTACCTACACGAGGAGGCTCGAGGTCAAGGACATCCACTTAGACTTGTCCTCGGGAGCGGGGTCTTCCGGACTCGGATTCGCTTCTCCACCCGGACACCGGCTGAGATCTTGCGGGTTCCTTACTATCCACAGCGGTGTGTGTGGATACTGCAGGAGCAGATCCGGACAGCCATCCGATGCCGTACGAGCTACGCGAGATATGCCCTACGCTATGGGATAGCCGTCGATGCTTCACTCCGTGGACCAGCGGACGGATGACGGATTCTGCACGGATTATCGGTCGCATAGTCGGCCGAAACATTATGCCGAAAGCCGGACATCACCATCGGGTCACGGTGATGGAGGCCTTAGTCATCTACCGCATCTACATGGGCTTTGAGATCGATCTCTCCTACATCATTCAGCAGGTCATGCCGGACTTAGTTCTGCGGCCTAGCATGCGGAACCTTTGCTATGGGAGGCTACCGACCTTGATCTTCGGGCATTTCGGGGTGAGTTTCGAGGATACACCGGTGGACACCGGTTCACGGGGATACTCTATTAGGACTCGGACCATTCGTCGGATGAGACTACAGCGATCGAGAGAGATCTCCTGGTCCGGAGGGTGAGGATGATGAGGAATTAGAGGATGAGGATCAGGGGTGAGAGGATGGAGGAGAGGATATCGGTCCTGATAGTGATGATCAGGCCGGAGATGATGCAGATATGCACGAGGCTGAACCAGTGCATCACGAGTTTCCTTCATCACACTTCGAGGCAGGTGGCCCTTCACATGCGGTTCCGGAGACTTCAGATCTTGGGGCACGAGATGAGATCGATGACTTCCATGCTAGAGAGGATGGAGGTCGGACAGAGCAGATGTATGAGAGGATGGAGTCACGACAGGATAGGATAGAGCATCAGGTGACTCAGTTAGCGGAGGAGTTCAGAGCATACAGAGATCAGAGGAGATCACCTAGATAGACTGTACCCTAGGATTTCCATTTATGCATTTCGGATGTAATCGTTGTAAAAACTTTTGAAATTAATGAAGTTCATTTTGTTTCACTTAATTATTGTATATTATGCACCTTTCTTTTCCTTGCATTAGTGACCTTTGTTCAAGTATAATTATGGTATGTTATTCTGAAATGTTCCGTTATGCCTCAAAGGTTAAGTTTCTAATTCAGTGTTCTGTTATTCACTTCTAAGAGTAGAAGAGTCATTTCAGATAATTGACTCAGGAATGCTCAGTTATTGTCTTTTGTGGTTAGGATCTCCTCGAACCTTGGGCTCTGATACCAATCTATCACATCCTCCCAGCCGGTACCCTATCTGGCATTCCCGAGAGTGTGATCCACAGCCCAAAGATCAGGTATCGAGTAATCAACCTCCCACATAAACAATAACATAATCATGAACAATCATAATAAAAGTGCGGAAGATAAACCATAGATCCAATAAGGAAAGAATGAATCATAAATAAATCAGAATACTAGATATAATCAGAGTGTCAGACAGATAAGTAAAGTGAGGCAAAAATCCCAATCTACAACCAGCGGAAAAGTAGCTCTAAAAGATAATAAACTAGACAAAATCTAATCCCAGTAGCAAGTACAATGGTTAACTAAATTGTTCTCCACTTTATAGACAACATCCTTATAAGTGTAAATCTCATAAATGGCACAAGGACGCTTCCACTCAACGGTCGGACTAAGCATCGTACGGAGCATAACCACTCGCGGAATCTTCAGTGCAATTGTAGTAACCGCAATCACCTTCCTGGAGATATGCCTCTTCGCCTTCTTCGCCTTGCGCTTCTTCATAGGAACCTTCAGAGTATTCAGTACCTGAGGATAGTCTAACAAACATTGTACAATAAAGGAATGAGTTTCAAAGAAACTCAGTAAGGCAGTTAAATCCATAATATCATAAATGGCAAGATTACAGAACAAACATAAATGCAATATGATATGAGACAAGCAATGAATGAATGAATCTAACTCTATGTATGCTGGTCTCTATTAGCAGACATGCTTTAAGTCATAGCACCGTACTTCTTTAGGAAGGTCTCAATCACTCATCATCAGTTGGTAATCGGTCCGGCATCCCTCGGGACATTCCATGGCTGGGGGTTAAGTCACCACTCTCTCACATCACCATTGGTCTAAGTACCGGCGCATGTCAGGGTAAAACCTAGCCAAATGCAAGTCTTCTACTTAGTTACATCAAGTCAGATCCAGATACGTCCATTCCTCGTCCCTGACGATCCTTTCCGGTATCCTTCACACTAGAGTCCTCATAGTCCCTGACTACGGACTCATCAACCCTATTGATCATCCACATATGGTAAACGGGAAGCTCTCACGTCCTCTCACGGGTTGGTTACCGGTCTTAAGTGCCCGTGAGCCCAAGTCTAACCATATGCAACCCTACCAATAAATGGCCCCCACAATGTGATTCCTGTCCTCTCACGGGTTGGTTACCGGTCTTGAGCGCCCATGAATCCCCATTGCTACCACGGGTCGTTCGGTCTCAATACCCCTCCGATTAGGGTCTGACATAACAGGACATCCTAGCCAAACACTACTAGACAGTCCTAGATATGTCATCCAACAGTTTAGGAAGGTGTTCAGAGGGCTTCTCCGGAAACATCCCATAATATTCCCGTAGTAGTCCAAGGACAGAAGTGTCAAAAGGACACCTCTCCTTTCCAAACCATACTTAAGCATACACAAGCATCAATTCATATCATCACATATATGGTAACTTCATATATGGAAAGAAATCAATAATTACAATCACTTGTATATAATTGGTAAGTAAATCATACATGAATCAATTTAAGCAATGCTACTGTAATCAAGGTTATGCAACAGTAGTATATCATTGTAAGAATCTAATTTAGGAAACATATCAATGATATTCAAATATAGAAACTAGATTCATGCTATCTATGTAATTAAGGAAATAACCATCCTTACCTTTTATAACTCGCAAAGGAATCCTAAGAAATCAAGTAAGATCTTGGCAATCTTGAGAAGAAGGTCCTAAACAAGTGTATACAACATATTAGGAAAGATCCCTAACAGAAAAGATACCAAAACATCCAACACGGACCAATTGCGGAGTTCTTTGTACTCATTGGTCGAGTGGATTGGTCGACTGGTCCGATCGACCAATCAATCGACCAATGCAGACACGATAACCCTAAAGAAAACAGAGTTTTAAGATAGGAAATCCGAATTTGGTGGTTCAAAAGGGTACTAATCAAGGGGTAAACTACATCAGTAGTATTCTAACATATAGAGGACCTCAAAACATTAATCCAAACAAGACATCAAGATCCAAATTAGGAAACAAAAAGTTACCATAATTAGATCAACCATGGATCTTGATGAAATCGAAATAGAAATCAAAGACAAGAACAATAGGAGGATGGATCATTGCTTCAGGTAAAGGTATCATGAAAACATACTTAGATCTTCAAGGAAAGAGGCTTAAAAGCATAAATCTAAATAAGGAAACAAAACCTACCATATATGTAACTACCATGATTCATGAATAACACATAGTATGGTAGAAGAGAACAACTAGAGATTGATAGATCATGGATCATGAAAAGAAAACACAGCAATTAACTACTAACATGATCAATATAGAAGATCCAAGGGGATCAGAATTCAAATCAGAAGTTTAACAAGATTATATCATGGTTTGATCATGATTCCTTCAAAAGCTTGCAATGATCATGGTTAAGATCATTGTTCTAGCCTCTAATCCTTAGGATGATCATGAGAGACAAGTCCAGAGATGTTTGCAACAGAGAATGCAGCATCTCCTCTACTGTCTCAACTCAAAAAGGAAAGAAAATAAGAGATAGAGGAGAAGAAGAGAGTGTAGACATACCTTTTGATGCAAAAGGAAGAGTTTCGACGAAGATCCGTCAAGAAAATCACCAAGGATGCAAGGGAGATGACTTGCAGAGGTCTTTGGTTCGTTCCAAAGAGTTTGGAGGCAGCAAATACGAATTGGACTCGAGATTGGACTTAAATAGAGCAAGAAAAACCTAATTGCCAAAGACAGCACTCATTGGTCGAGTGGATTGGTCGACTGGTCCAGTCGACCAATCCGATCGACCAATCTTCGACAAACAAATCCAAAACAGGGAATTGAAGGCCCAGATCAAATCCAATCCTAAAGGGGTTTTGCACACATGTCAAATGACTTACCTAATAGGTAGAAATGCCTTCAAACCAAGATAGAGAGCACTCCAAGTCCATCAACTAATCCGATCTTCATCAAGATTCAGTTTCCATAAATAGAACTTCATCATCAACTTTCATGGATTCAAAGCCAGACACCAAGTCCTCCACTGGGATGGCCCAAAGCTGACTTCTTACTTTACTTCGGGTCATCGGACCTACAAATAACAAGGTTTCCGGGTCAAGGTTAGGGCTGGGTTTTACAGTTTTGATGTTGGTTTTTCCCGTGGGTTTTCTCCAACACTTAAACCACACTAAGGGGAGGTTTTACTAGGTCTCTGGAAGTACCAAACGTGCCTTCAATGAACTCTTGATCCACTTTCAAGGTTTGAATTGGATCTTCTTCCAAATTTCATCAATACTCCAATTTGATCATCACCATCTACTTCCATTGGTTCAAGTTCTAATCCAATGATATCAATTTGGATGGCCCACAGTTGCCTTCTACTCATGCTCCGGGTTCTTGGACATAGAATATGGGTTTCCGAGTTAGGATTATAGGGGATTTCACATTCTCCCCCCTTAAAAATAATTTCGTCTTCGAAATTGGAAGCATACCTGGGTTTCCAAAGAGATAAGGGTACTTCTCTCTCAACTCGTCTTCCTTCTCCCAAGAAGCTTCCTCAAGGGTATGATTATGGTCCTGTTCTACAACTACTTATCTTTACGATCCAAAATCTCGGCTGGTTCTTCTTCATAGGTAAGGTCTACACCTTAACCTTTCCATTCTTGTTGTAGAAGATGCTCTAGATTCTGCACACATTGATGTAGCATTGATACGAGGAAAACGTCATGCACACAAGCCAATGATGGTGGTAAGGCCAACTGGTATGCAACGGGTCTAACCTTTTCAATGATCTCGTAAGGTCCAAATTATCTAGGGCCAAGCTTTCCCTTGATGTTGATCCTCATTACTCCCTTCATAGGTGATACTTTTAGAAAAGCTTTTTCCCCAACATGGAATTCAATGTCAGTTCTTCTTCTATTAGCATAAGTATTCTGTCAAGACTACACTGTCTTGATTCTTTCTCTGATCATATCAACCATTGCACTTGTAGCTTCTATCATCTATGGACCTAGGATTCTTCTTTCACCCGTTTCATTCCAGTACAATAGGGTTCTGCAAGTATGTACGTACAATGCCTTGAAAGGAGCCATGATGAGACTAGAACAATTAACTATAGGGATGGCTCTGCCCACTTTGTCCTTTTTGCGTGTAATGTCACATCCTCCCAGCCGGTACCCTAACTGGCATACCCGAGAGTGTGATCCACAGCCCGAAGATCAGGTATCGAGTAATCAACCTCCCACATAAACAATAACATAATCATGAACAATAATAATCGATGTGCGAAAGATAAACCATAGATCCAAATAAGGAAAGAATGAATCATATATAAATCAGAGTACTAAATATAATCAGAGTGTCTAAATCAGATAAGTAAAGTGAGGCGAAATCCCACTCTACAACCAGCGGAAAAGTAGTTCTAAAAGAGGATAAACAGAATAGAATCTAATGCCAATAGCAGGTACAATAGGTAACTAAATTGTTCTCAATCTTATAGACGATATCCCTATAAGTATAAATCTCATAAATGGCACAAGGGCGCTTCCACTCTATGGTCGGACTAAGCATCGTACGGAGCATAACCACTCGCGGGATCTTCAGTGTAATTGTCGTAACCGCAATCACCTTCCTGGAGATATGCCTCTTCTCCTTGCGCTTCTTCATACCAAAAAAAAACGACCAACAAGGAACCCCGAACACCAAAAAAAAAACAAAAAAAAAATTAAAAAAAAAAAAAAATTAAAAAAAAAACAAAAAAAAAAAAAAAAAAAAAAAAAAAAAAAAAGCAAGATTAAAAAAAAACAAACATAAATGCAATATGGTATGAGACAAACAATGAATGTATGAATCTACCTCTATGCTGGTCTCTATTGGCAGACATGATTTAAGTCATAGTGTTGTAACTAATATATCCATTGCCGGTTCATACCGGTCAAACCAACCTCAGCCGGGTTCAATTGAGAGATAAAGGTAAGATGATCGAAGACGTCCAAAGAGGAGCGATGATCTGATGGCCATGATTGAAAGAGTATTATAAGCAGGAAAGCCAGTATAAAAGCGAGGGAAGATCCGTAAGAAGGTAAGTCTCTGAAATCAGCCAGAACTCTAAGCTCATTCTGATTGAACTCCATTATTAGCATTTTAGAAGCTCCGTAGAGCTCTATAAACACCATCGACACTATACTGACTAGACCGTCGGAGACGAGACGCCGATCAAGACGATCGGCTCCGTTTCTTACTGTAATTCAGTTTCTTTCAGGAGTGAGAGGTTGATTGATCGAAGAGCAAACCAGATCGAATCAGATCTGAGGAGTTCGGTGCGAGAAACTTCGGTTCAAGGCGATCGGCAGAAATAGCACCAACATTTGGCGCCGTCTGTGGGAAAACAAGTCAGAACAGAAACTATGGCTCAATCACCTGAGCGAGAGGAGGAATTACCGATAGAAATGGCGGAAACAAGCCAGAGGGAGCCAAGGAGAGTAAATCCAAAAAGAAGAACGAGAGAAGTGGTTCCGATGTCGCAAATTCCAGTGATGCAAACTCGACAGAGGCAGAGAATGCTGGAAGATCATTCTCCACCTCGTCCAACCGATCGGTTTGAAAGGCAAGAGAAACAATTAGCGAGATACATTGGCGACATCTCGTCCAGAGTTAGATCCAAATCTGATCGCTGAGCGGTTTGAGAGCATGCAGCATCAAATACTGGAGACACAAAATCTGATGAGAACTTTCATCAAGCAAATCGGAGTACATCCTGAGGAAAGAGTTCCGGTCTTGTCAGTTGGAAGATCTCGAACTCTTTCCAGAGCAAAAGCGACCTTTGTCCCAAACTCTCAGGTTCAAAAGTCAGGAGGAAGCCGAAGGAGATCATTTCTGAAGGAAGGATCAGGAGAAAGTGCAGATCCAAACTATATTCCACTAGAGACTGAAGATCGAGAATCGTCTAGAGATGATCAATTGAGTCATATCTGGAGCAAAAAAAGCAGGAGCGTTGGGAATTGGAGAGATAAGAGAAAATAGGAAAATCAGGAGATTGCAGATCTGAAGTTTATGGATCGGAAATTAGTAAAAGATTTCGCATCCTCGATGATCAGATCCAACGACTGGTGAATAAAGATGGCGGAGAAAATGCTGAGGAAATAATGAACCAGAATCCATTTGCTAAAGATATTATGTCAGCACCACTGCCGCGCAATTTTAAACTTCTGACATTCAAGATGTACGATGGAAGTACAGATCCAATGGAGCATCTGGCTCAGTTCAACTCTGTTATGATGCTAGCAGGTAACTCTGATATTTTAAAGTGTCGCTCATTTCCATCTTCCCTGAAAGGATCTGCAACGACCTGGTTCTTCAGCTTATTGCCAGATTCCATTAAGGATTTTAAGGATTTGATGAAAGTATTCTTGTCAAGATTCCAAAGTAGCATGAAAAGCAGCAAAATTGTTGCTAACTTAGCTGCAATCCGCCAAAAATCGGGAGAATCAGTTCGAAATTATATGAAGAGATTCAATCAGGAGTCAATTCAAATTAAAAATTTGAATGAGGCGGTGGCATATGACGCTATGTTCAGAGGCCTAACAGATGAGCATCTTCTGGAATTCACGATCATGAACAAGCCGGCGAACATAGCGAGAATTGACGACTCGTTGTAATCGGTATGCAAATATGAAAGACATTCTCCAAGCAAGAAAAGAAAGCGATAGCGGTGGAGTTAAGAGGAAAGATGATGGAGTTGTGAAATCTGATCGGGAGAGATCAGAGAGAACGAAGGAACAGCAGGAGCTTTTCAAGAAATATTCCTGATCGTCAATACAGAAGGGACATTCCCAAACCATTCCAAGAAAACTTTACTCCTCTCAACGCAAGAAGATCGGAAATTCTGATGCAAATTCAGCATCAGGGATTTATGAAATGGCCACTACCTATGATAGCAAAGGCGGATGAGAGGAATCCGAATAGGTCTGTAGATATCACAAAGATCATGGTCATGATGCGATGATTTGCAGAATTCTGAAAAATGAAATTGAACGACTGATCAACCAAGGAAGATTGGATCAGTATGTTCAAAAGAGAAATGGGGGAAACAGAAGAAATGTTCTTGATCAGCCGAGAAGGTGGAACAATCGAACACCAGCTAGAGAAGAACAAGCCAAGGGAGATTTTCAGTATAACTCTCCAGAGGAAAATATTAAACAGCAGGAAAATCGGTAGATTCAACAGAAGCAGTCCCCCGTCATGACCATCCTGGGAAGTTTGGACTTAAATTCAATTTCAAAATCTAAGGCTCATGCCAGGTATGTGAATACTGTCGAATCTCATGTTATTCCTAGAAGAATCAAAATGATGAAGGAAATAGTCTTCACGGAGGAAGAAATGGAAGGAATTCAAGAACCACACGATAACGCCGTTGTGGTAGTCATCGAGGTGGCAAACGAGAGATATTCATAGAGTTTGGTAGACACGGGATCATCTGTAGATATCATGTCTTACGAAGCTTTTCAACGATTGAAGTTGGATACGGTCAAGATAAAACCTTGCGGCACAAGACTATTTGGATTTTACGGAGATTCTACTTCGGTAGAGGGAATTTGTGGAACTAACGATAACACTTGGAACACATCCACAAACGGTAACTACGGTTACCAAATTTTTGTTAATAAAAAGTCTATCGGCATACAATATAATTCTTGGGAGACCAACGTTGAATACTATTGGTGCAATAATTTCGACAAGACATTTGAAGGTCAAATTCCCAACGAGAAGGTGGCATTGGAGAATGCAAATCGGATCGAGAAAACTTCAAGGAAAAGCTATACAACTTTTTTGAAGGATTCGAAAGCACAAGGTAAGGCACTTGCCTTTCTTGTTGAAGTTCGAGATAATAGGGATGAGGAAAAAATTCAAAGAGGTGAACCAGTAGAAAAGCTAGAAAAAATTTGTTTTGGTTTGGAGAATCCAGAAAAAGGGACCATGATAGGAGCTGATCAGAACAGTCAAGACAAGGAGCAATTGAAAGAATTTCTTGAGCAAAACGCAGATGTCTTTGCACAGTCGGCACAAGACATGCCGGGTTTAAGCGAGAGAGGTAGCGAGCATTGTTTATGGATAGATAAATCTATCAAACCAGTGAAACAGAGACGAAGGAATTTCTCATCAGAAAAGCATGATGCAATTAAGGTTGAAGTGGACAAACTTAAGAAATGCGAGTTCATTGAGCAAATCGAGTGTCCAAGGTGGTTAGCGAATGTGGTAATGGTGAAAAAGCATAATGGAAAATGGCGAATGTGTGTAGATTACACTGATTTGAACAAGGCATGTCCCAAGGATTGCTATCCTTTGCCGCGAATTGATCAGCTAATCGATGCCACATCGAGTCAGCAGATGTTGAGTTTTATGGATGCTTATTCGGGTTATAATCAAATTCTTATGAAGAAGGAGGATCAACCTCACACGGCATTCATGACCAATCGGGAAAGCTATTGTTATAAAGTTATGCCTTTTGGGTTAAAAAATGCTGGTGCAACATACCAAAGGGCAATGAACAAGTGTTCATTTGATCAGATTGGAAGAAATATGGAGGTTTATGTAGATGATCTTCTTGTAAAAAGTCAATTTAAATCCGATCATCTCGTCGATCTGAGAGAGTGCTTTGATGTATTGAGGAGAAATGGAATGAGACTCAATCTGAGAAGTGTGCATTTGGAGTTTCATCTGGTAAATTCCTAGGTTTCATGGTCACACGAGAGGGGCATTGAAGCAAATCCGAGAAAAAATCAGGGCTATCTTAAATATGACGGCTCCCAGTGATATGAAAGAAATTCAAAGCTTAACGGGAAGAGTTGCGGCATTAAGTAGATTTATATCCGGAGATCGGGAGATAAGTGTGCACCATTCTTCAAGGCTTTGAAGAATCTAAATGCACTCAACGAATTCAAATGGTCGGAGGACTATCGGAATTCATTTGAGGAGCTGAAGAGGAGGTTGACCAGTCCACAGTTTTATCTCGACCAAAGCCGGAGAAAGCTTGCAGATATATCTATCTTCTTCAAAGGCGGCGGTAAGCGCGGTGTTAATCCGGGAGGAAGGTACTATTCAAAATCCTATCTACTTTGTAAGCCATACATTGTTAGATCGTAGAATCTAGATATCTGGAATTTGAGAAGCAGGCTTTCGCCTTAATAGTAGCGACCAGGAAGCTCCGGCCCTATTTTCGAGCTCATCCAATTATTGTTCTTACTAAGCGGCCTTTAAAGAAAATACTGCATAAACCTGATCTGGCGGGGAGAATGGTATCATGGGCGGTAGAGTTAACGGAACATGATATAGATTATAAACCTAGAAGCGCAATAAAGGCACAAGTTTTGGCCGATTTTATTCTTTGAAAGTATTTCATCACGAGAGGAGGAAAAAGATTCTAGTAAGGTATCTTCTGTGTGGACCTTACATGTAGATGGGTCAAGTCATTCGCAGGGATCAGGAGCGGGAGTGATTTTACAAAGTCCGTTCGGATTTGTAATTCAAAATGCACTTCGGTTTAATTTTCATGCTTCAAACAATGAAGCGAGAATATGAAGCTCTTATTGCGGGATTACGACTAGCGAGATCTCTCTGTGTTCAAAGCATCGAAGTAAAAAGTGATTCAGAGCTGGTGGTCAGTCAAGTCACGGGAGCGTATGGTGTGAAAGATGATCGAATGGTTAGCTATCTTAAAAAAGTATCACAATGTAAGGAGTGGTTCGCACAATTCTCGAGTCACAAGGATATCTCGAAATCAAAACAATGAAGCGATTCTCTGGCAAAATTGGCATCCGCAAAGTCTGTTTCTATTCCACAAAGCTGTATATTATGAGGAGCTAGATATTCCGGCATATTCGGAGCCGGAGATAATGGAAATTGATGCGAGAGATATCTTGGATGGATCCTATTATACGGATCTCGAAGGACGGTATTCTTCTGAAGATAGGGAAAAGGCGGAGAGCTGTGAAAAGAAGGGCTGCCGGGTTTATTCTAAAAAATGAGTTATTATATAAAGAGAACAGTTTACGGGCCCCTTTGTTGAAATGTTTGGGACCCTCGATGCTCTTTATGCCTTATCTGAAGTTCATGAAGGAATTTGTGGAAACCACTTAGGTGGGAAAGCTTTGGCGTATAAAATTTTAAGACAAGGATTTTATTGGCCACGAATGCAATCTGAGGCAATTGAGTATGTAAGAAGGTGTCATCAATGCCAGATTCATGCACCAATTCGAGCCAGCCAGTGAGCAGCTAACATCAATTCTTAATCCTCTCCCATTTGCTATGTGGGGTATGGATTTGTTGGGACCTTTTTCTGTTGCAGCTGGAGGAAAAAGTTTGTAGTGGCTGCAATCGATTATTTTACGAAATGGGTAGAAGCGGAAGCCTTGGCAACAACTACCACGAGTCAAATTGAAAAGTTCTTGAGAAATCATGTCATATTCAGATATGGCCTACCAAAGATTCTCTTGACTGATCACGGACCACAATTTGACAATGAGAGATTCAAGGAATTCCGTGCAGATTATCATATTGAGTGCAAACACTCATCTGTAGCATATCCTCAATGCAATGGCCAAATTGAGGTAACAAACAGAACACTTTTGCAGGGGATAAAAAAGAGATTGGATGAAGCGCATAGTTTGTGGATTGATGAACTACCTCATGTATTATGGGCATATGGGACTACGGTCGGGACCCCAACAGGTGAAACACCTTTCGTTGGCGTATGGATCAGAAGCATTGGCTCCAGTGGAAGTTATGGTGGGATCAAATAGATATGAAGGATTTGATCCAATAACTAATGAAGAGGGACTACGGGCAAACCTCGAATTTTTAGATGAAGTCAGAGAAAAGGCCTTATACCGTAATATGGAATATCAAAGGAGAACAACAGCGTATTATAATGCTCGAATCAAACATAAATCTTTCGAGTAGGAGATTTGGTTTTGAGGAAAAAATCAGCATCGAGATCCAAGGAGCTGTGGAAAGCTTTACGCAAAGCGGGAAGGACCATATGTGGTAACAAAAGCGTGAGCAAAAACACATATTGGCTGAAGGACTCTCATGGAAGTTGTTTGAAACGACCGTGGAATGTAGTTCACCTTAAGAAATATTATCAGTAGAAAGAATTTTCTGGTATTCTTGGAGAATGCATTTTATTAAACGTGGTCATCCAAAGTTTCTTTCTCGTTATTAAACCAAGAGGCATCTATGCGAACCGTTTCTTCGATCAAGCCATATCAACGCTGATCCGGGATCATTCTTTTTGAGGATGATCCCGACTTTCGAGTCGGACCCAAGTGGTCGGCCTTCCGAGGCCAGGTCATGCTTTCCGAAGCCGATCACGGATCATTCCGTGCCGAGGTGATCCCGACTCTTCATGAGTTAGGCTCAAGTAGCCAGCCTTCCGAGGCGTGATTATGCTAGCTGATCCGGATCATTCCGTACCGAGGGTGATCCCGACTCTTCGTGAGTTAGGCTCAAGTAGCCTGACCTTCGAGGCCTGGTCATGCTTTCCGAAGGCTGATCACGGATCATTCCGTGCCGAGGATGATCCCGACTCTTCGTGAGTTAGGCTCAAGTAGCCGACCTTCCGAGGCCTGGTCATGCTTTCCGAAGGCTGATCACGGATCATTCCATCCGAGGGTGATCCCGACTTTACATAAGTCGGGCTCGGGTAGCCGGGTCACGCTAAGCTAATCACGGATCATTCCTTTCGCGAGGGTGATCCCGGATTGTTCCTTCCGAGGAATGATCCCGACTTTCGGAGTCGGGCTCAAGTAGCCGACCTTCGAGGCACAGGTCGTGCTTTCGAAGCTGATCACGGATCATTCCTTTTGCGAGGATGATCCCGACTTTCGAAGTCGGGCTCCGGTAGCCATCTTTCTAAGGCGGCATTCGGATCGAGTACGACGGAATTAATCGATAAAATAACTCAAGGATCAGGTTACTTGAAGTCTATTAATTGAAGTTCAAAAGTCGGATCGGGTATTAAATCAACATCTCAAGCTATACGATCGGGTATTAAAAATCCTTTTAAATACTTTTTCATCGGAGGTATTTCAGCAGTATATATAATATAAAAATAATCACAATAGGAGGGAAGAAAATTTCATTCACATAAAAGTTGAACAAGTTTAAATAAAAATAAAAAATAAAAAAAAAAAAAAAAAAAAACCTCATATGCAAAAGAGGTAGGCAAGAAAGAAAAAGGTAAGTTCATAAAGCAAAAAGAGTGTTTTCTTCATATGTGTGATTTTGTAGATGGATCAACATCTGTAGCATTATCAGACGGATCAACATCAACGACATCATTAGCAGCAATATCTTCATCTCCTTGAGCGGGTAAGTTATCATCATCATTATCATCGAACCCTTTGGCGAGAATGATCCGGGCCGAGGCTGGAGGAGTCACTCATATCATTATCAGAATCATCTTCTGATGAACAATCAGAATTGGGATGCTTCAAATTCCTAAGATCAAAAAAGGTTCTAGAAGGGAGAAACTCTGGAGATAACAACTTGAAATCTAAACCAGGATGAGTCTTAAGGATCTCTGAAAAAATTTGGTCGGAGCAGTCCTTTACCATATTTTTGCAAAACCCTAGGAAAGTTGGATTATCTCCAATTTCCTTCATAGAGGAGGTAACCGAATTTAAAACTATCTGGCTCTCATTTTGTATTCTTCTCTTTTCAATTTCAAACTGTTTCCTCTCTGCCTCTAAGTCTTCATGCGGCAAAGTTTTGAATTTTAAAGTTTCATCCGGGAGTGCATGAAGGTTTTCTTTCTCCTTAGAAACCAAATTAAAGGAAGCATTGAGATTATCCTTTTCTGTTGTTATCTCATCGAGCCTTAACTCCAAACCATTACTCTTATCTTCCAAAGCGGACTTCTCCAGTGAGAATTGAGCTGAAAGCTTTCACATGATATTCTTGTGCCAACTCTAAAGCGATATTTAGCTTCTCAATCTCATCAAACTTCTCCTGGAGTTCATTCTTTTCCTTCTCAATACTTTGTGACCGGACCAAAGCTGCGGTCGACTTTCCTTTAAAATCTTCTCTTTCACCTGTGGCAATTTTGGCCCTGTCAAGGGCATCATCCTTTAACATTTTAAGTTGAAAAAGCTCATTCCTATGATTCAAAACGGCTTCTCTCAACATAGAAACTTCTTCTTGCAATTCAGCACAATGGTCAGAGCAAATTTCATAATCATTATGCAAACTATCAAGATCATTCATCAAATCTATTTCTACGAACTCAATTCTTTGTTAATTTTCTCTCTGAAGATCCCAATTTTCTTCGAAGATCTGTACCTCATTAACCAATTCGAAGTTCTTCTTGATCGGTTCATCATTTTCTGAGACAAAGTTTTTCTCTCTCCAACACTTGAGAAAATGCATTGAAGGCGGCCCCAAAACATCTGTTTATCAATCAATATATACGTATATATTAAAGACAATATAAATAATCAGATCAAAAGTAAATTAGTTCTAAATAAATAAAAAAAAAAGAGGTCTAATTCTTACCCCCACCCATGAGAATAAAGATTAGAATCAGACATCCGTGCAGTATTCTTCTTGTCACGAGGGATTCTGCCTTTTGTACCCCATTCTCTGGCGGCCTCCCAATTACGGCTTTGGTTGTGTGATTTTCTTTTAAAAACCACTCGGGGTGGAAAGGATTCCCGGAATCAGCATTGCTCATGGTATCATCAACTTTGATCGGGGGCTGGTTGGAGATCGGCTATCTCAAGAATATTCTCGGGATTAACATTCACTGTGGCATCATTTGAACCGGTCTGCATGATGATATTTTCTTGGTCTTCATGACCGACATGAGGGTCAATTACCACGAGGGCTTCGGGAGGGACGGGATTATTCTGCGGGAGAACTACTTCATGAATTCCATGGGAAACATTTTGGTTATTGTCCTCCAAGGGAGGAACATCTTCATCACTTTTCTCAGGAGGGGGAACATTAATATCTGGAGGAGCAAGAACATCGGTATACGGAGGGCAGACTCGGGACAGCAACATCCAACACGGGGATGGATAAAGGTAAAACGGAAACGGAAATTTCATTCACACGATCCTCGGCAACAACATCCAAGGGAGAGGCAGGGAACATCAACATTTTCATCACATAATTGATCGGCTATTTCTTCAATAATACCACTGCGGCATGTGTTAGTATGTCTTCGGCAATTTTCTTCGGGTGGTCGGGAAGAATAGTCAAATAAATCCTTACCTTGACCTTCGTCCTCAACCATTTTTTTAGGGAAGACGGAAGTATCATGAGGAATTTCTTCACGTGGATTATCTTCAACGGTAGGAACTTCTATGGGGGCGGTATGAATTTCTTTTCTTCTTTTCTTCTTCTTCTTTGAGCCGAGACGGGCCACAGTCGGAGGCCGGCACTGTAGACCTAAGTCTACATCTCGGTGTATTGGAGGTTACGGAGGTCCTCATCTTGGGACCAGGGATTTCACTTGCAAGCTGTTTTCACAATTTGCACATCGGCATCTTCTCGATGGCACTTTACGGAGCAGGGGTAGTTTTCTCTTGATCGGGGGAATCTCTCTTAGCGGTTTTTCTCTTCGAAGGATGACGGGCGGTGTGTTTTCTTTTCTTGGAGGGTTTAATAACCCTAGAATCGGACTTCTTTTCCTTTGAAACACTTCTCCGTGGGTCAGCAACATTAAGGATGGGACGAGCAATTACTTCGATGGCAAAAATATATGATAATGAGTAAGGATTACAAAAAGATAGAAAGGTATACAACGAGTTATTATCTTTACGGAAAAAGGCCGTGACTAATGAGACTTGCATCCGTCTTCAACTTGGCCGCATCTATGGGAGTTCCAGTCGGAATCATACTCCAGGTTATTCGGTCATATTCGGTAAGCACGGGACGTACTTTTAGAGGAGATAAGGATTCCAAGGAATGAAGACACCATCGAGACCGGAAGTTTGGATTTGGAATAGCGCGTGAAGAAGTATTTTTCCCGCCATTGCTTATTGTCATGGGGAATGGAAGAATCAATGAAAATTTTGGATTCTCTTCCCAGTTCACCCAAAATGCGAGGTTCTTACGGCAAAATGAAGGTATCCGCGTTCGCGGGATACTTTCAAGGTGTAATAATTTCTGAAGAGATCAACGGACGGGACACGATTCATACCGGAGAATAAACGCAAAAAAACGATAAACCTGACCTCCAACTATTTGGAGTAAGGTGAGAAGGACAGACATGATAATAGTCCAATAAAGATTGAACTACGGGAATCGGCGGGATTCTAAAACCTGAATCAAGGTGATCAAGGTAGATGGTGATAACACCGGGATCAAGCGAGTAAGGACGGTCGGAGGAGTCGGGAACCCATACTCTAGCATCGGAAGGAAAATGGTAACTTTCCAAATAAGAATCCAGGTGGGATTTCTTTATTTTAGTGGGATACCATTCGGGACCGGCATGCTTTGGGTCCATTTTTCTCTGGACATGTTGACGGGAGTATAAGGAAGGATGGCTTCGTCATGAGCATACGGGACCGGTTTCCAGTCTGAAGGATTATGTTGAGAAGAGGAAGAAGCACCGGACACATTTTTCATTTGCTCTGTTTGGAGGTATATCGGGTTGGGAAGAGATCTTGGGTCTTGAAGGATTGGAAGCGGGATCCATGGCGGAGATAAGAAAGGAAGAAGAAGGAAATTGAAAAGGTAAAATCCGAAAAGGAGTAATAAAGGAGTTAGCGAGATAGGTATGTTGGTGTTCGCGAAGAAGAGCAGTACGGAAAGGAAAAGGCGACGGTTGATGAGATATATATAAAGAATGAGAGAGGATTTCTTGAAAGGAGGGGAAATACACGATGGTCCAAAATCAATGGTCATTACCTTTCGTAACCGACGCGTGGGATTAATCGGCTAGCGCATGAAAAACAGCGATTGAAAAGAATGAAGATGATGTGTGAAAGGGCAAGGGAACAATATGATGGCAATGCATGGGAAAAAGGCGAAGTCGGTGATCAAGCGGCGGTAACGTTAAGGAAGTTAAAAGTTATATTTGAAAATTCGGAAAAGATCGACAAGGCGGTGATTTCAGCCGGTTTTAAGATAATTTGGGGCTGAATACGGTAATATAATTTCAACCAATACAAAGGACATGATTTCATGAGAGATATGATTATAAGCAGATTTTCAAGATAATGATGATATGATACGATAACTCGTCATCAAGGTTTTGAAGAAACCGAGGATTACACGGGGAAAAGGCGTAATAATTTGGACAAGGAATCTTGTGTGATTTTGATGAAAAGGATAAAACCTCCCGACCAGAGTCTCATACAAGTTCGACTGATCAGCGAGGCTTGGGGGCTTATGTTGTAACTAATATATCCATTGCCGGTTCATACCGGTCAAACCAACCTCAGCCGGGTTCAATTGAGAGATAAAGGTAAGATGATCGAAGACGTCCAAAGAGGAGCGATGATCTGATGGCCATGATTGAAAGAGTATTATAAGCGGGAAAGCGTTATAAAAGCGAGGGAAGATCCGTAAGAAGGTAAGTCTCTAGAATCAGCCAGAACTCTAAGCTCACTCGATTGAACTCCATTACTAGCATTTTAGAAGCTCCGGAGAGCTCTGTAAACACCATCGACACTATCTTGACTAGACCGTCGGAGGCGAGAGCGCCGATCAAGACGATCGGCTCCGTTTCTTCTTTGTGATTCGGTTTCTTTCGGGGAGTGAGAGGT